>NC_067285.1:38044275-38117597 GCF_020740795.1 Apus apus | reverse complement strand
GAAGCATCTAGTCTTAAGGTCTAGGGTTTAGAGCTTTGCGTCTAGGATGAACGGTCTATGGTATAGAGTGGAGCATCTGCGGTGAAGCATATACGATCTACGTTTAAGGATCTTGGGTCTACGGTGTAGGATCTAGGATTAATGGACTACCGTCTGGACTTAGCGTCTAGGGTTAAAGGATTATAGAGAAGCGACTCGGGTCTAGGGTTTAGTATCTAGGATTAAGGCTCCAGCGTCTAGGCTTAAGGCTTTATAGTTTAGCATCTAGTCTTAAGGTCTAGGGTTGAGAGCTTTGCGTCTAGGATGAACGGTCTATGGTATAGAGTGGAGCATCTGCGGTAAAGCATATACGATCTACGTTTAAGGATCTAGGGTCTACGGTGTAGGATCTAGGATTAATGGACTACCTTCTGGACTCAGCGTCTAAGCTCTATGGTTTAGTATCTAGGATTAAGTCCCCAGCGTCAAGGCTTAAGGCTTTATAGTTTAGAATCTAGTCTTAAGGTCTAGGGTTTAGAGCTTTGCGTCTAGGCTGAACGGTCTATGGTAGAGTGTGTAGCTTCTGGGGTGAAGCATATACGGTCTACGTTTAAGGATCTCGGGTCTACGGTGTAGGATCTAGGATTAATGGACTACCGTCTGGACTTAGCGTCTAGGGTTAAAGGATTATAGAGAAGCGACTCGGGTCTAGGGTTTAGTATCTAGGATTAAGGCTCCAGCGTCTAGGCTTAAGGCTTTATAGTTTAGCATCTAGTCTTAAGGTCTAGGGTTGAGAGCTTTGCGTCTAGAATGAACAGTCTATGGTATAGAGTGGAGCATCTGCGGTGAAGCATATACGATCTACGTTTAAGGATCTAGGGTCTACGGTGTAGGATCTAGGATTAATGGACTACCGTCTGGACTCAGCGTCTAAGCTCTATGGTTTAGTATCTAGGATTAAGGCTCCAGCGTCAAGGCTTAAGGCATTATAGTTTAGCATCTAGTCTTAAGGTCTAGGGTTTAGAGCTTTGCGTATAGGATGAACGGTCTATGGTAGAGAGTGGAGCATCTGGGGTGAAGCATATACTGTCTACATTTAAGGATCTGGGGTCTACGGTGTAGGATCTCGGATTAATGGACTACCGTCTGGACTCAGAGTCTAAGCTCTATGGTTTAGTATCTATAATTAAGGCTCCAACGTCAAGGCTTAAGGCTTTATATTTTAGCATCTAGTCTTAAGGTCTAGGGATTAGAGCTTTGCGTCTAGGATGAACACTTTATAATAGAGACTGTAGCGTCTGGGATTAAGCATATACGGTCTACGTTTAAGGATCTAGGTTCTACGGTGTAGGATCTAGGATTAATAGACTACCGTCTTTACTCAGCGTCTAAGCTCTATGGTTTAGTATCTAGGATTAAGTCCCCAGCGTCAAGGCTTAAGGCTTTATATTTTAGCATCTAGTCTTAAGGTCTAGGGTTGAGAGCTTAGCGTCTAGGCTGAACGGTCTATGGTAGAGTGTGTAGCGTCTGGGGTGAAGCATATACGGTCTACGTTTAAGGATCTCGGGTCTACGGTGTAGGATCTAGGATAAATGGACTACCGTCTGGACTTAGCGTCTAGAGTTAAAGGATTATAGAGAAGCGTCTCGGGTCTAGGTTTTAGTATCTAGGATTAAGGCTCCAGCGTCTAGGCTTAAGGCTTTATAGTTTAGCATCTAGTCTTAAGGTCTAGGGTTTAGAGCTTTGCGTCTAGGATGAACGGTCTATGGTATAGAGTGGAGCATCTGGGGTGAAGCATATACGGTCTACGTTTAAGGATCTAGATCCTACGGTGTAGGATCTAGGTTTAATGGACTACCGTCTGGACTCAGAGTCTAAGCTCTATGGTTTAGTATCTATAATTAAGGCTCCAACGTCAAGGCTTAAGGCTTTATATTTTAGCATCTAGTCTTAAAGTCTAGGGTTTAGAGCTTTGCGTCTAGGATGAACGGTCTATAGTATAGAGTGGAGCATCTGCGGTGAAGCATATACGATCTACGTTTAAGGATCTCGGGTCTACGGTGTAGGATCTAGGATTAATGGACTACCGTCTGGACTTAGCGTCTAGGGTTAAAGGATTATAGAGAAGCGACTCGGGTCTAGGGTTTAGTATCTAGGATTAAGGCTCCAGCGTCTAGGCTTAAGGCTTTATAGTTTAGCATCTAGTCTTAAGGTCTAGGGTTGAGAGCTTTGCGTCTAGGATGAACGGTCTATGGTATAGAGTGGAGCATCTGCGGTAAAGCATATACGATCTACGTTTAAGGATCTAGGGTCTACGGTGTAGGATCTAGGATTAATGGACTACCGTCTTTACTCAGCGTCTAAGCTCTATGGTTTAGTATCTAGGATTAAGTCCCCAGCGTCAAGGCTTAAGGCTTTATAGTTTAGAATCTAGTCTTAAGGTCTAGGGTTTAGAGGTTTGCGTCTAGGCTGAACGGTCTATGGTAGAGTGTGTAGCTTCTGGGGTGAAGCATATACGGTCTACGTTTAAGGATCTCGGGTCTACGGTGTAGGATCTAGGATTAATGGACTACCGTCTGGACTTAGCGTCTAGGGTTAAAGGATTATAGAGAAGCGACTCGGGTCTAGGGTTTAGTATCTAGGATTAAGGCTCCAGCGTCTAGGCTTAAGGCTTTATAGTTTAGCATCTAGTCTTAAGGTCTAGGGTTGAGAGCTTTGCGTCTAGGATGAACGGTCTATGGTATAGAGTGGAGCATCTGCGGTGAAGCATATACGATCTACGTTTAAGGATCTAGGGTCTACGGTGTAGGATCTAGGATTAATGGACTACCGTCTGGACTCAGCGTCTAAGCTCTATGGTTTAGTATCTAGGATTAAGGCTCCAGCGTCAAGGCTTAAGGCATTATAGTTTAGCATCTAGTCTTAAGGTCTAGGGTTTAGAGCTTTGCGTATAGGATGAACGGTCTATGGTAGAGAATGGAGCATCTGGGGTGAAGCATATACTGTCTACATTTAAGGATCTGGGGTCTACGGTGTAGGATCTCGGATTAATGGACTACCGTCTGGACTCAGAGTCTAAGCTCTATGGTTTAATATCTATAATTAAGGCTCCAACGTCAAGGCTTAAGGCTTTATATTTTAGCATCTAGTCTTAAGGTCTAGGGATTAGAGCTTTGCGTCTAGGATGAACACTTTATAATAGAGACTGTAGCGTCTGGGATTAAGCATATACGGTCTACGTTTAAGGATCTAGGTTCTACGGTGTAGGATCTAGGATTAATAGACTACCGTCTTTACTCAGCGTCTAAGCTCTATGGTTTAGTATCTAGGATTAAGTCCCCAGCGTCAAGGCTTAAGGCTTTATATTTTAGCATCTAGTCTTAAGATCTAGGGTTGAGAGCTTTGCGTCTAGGATGAACGGTCTATGGTATAGAGTGGAGCATCTGCGGTGAAGCATATACGATCTACGTTTAAGGATCTAGGATCTACGGTGTAGGATCTAGGATTAATGGACTACCGTCTGGACTTAGTGTCTAGGGTTAAAGGATTATAGAGAAGCCACTCGGGTCTAGGGTTTAGTATCTAGGATTAAGGCTCCAGCGTCTAGGCTTAAGGCATTATAGTTTAGCATCTAGTCTTAAGGTCTAGGGATTAGAGCTTTGCATCTAGGATGAACACTTTATAATAAAGACTGTAGCGTCTGGGATTAAGCATATACGGTCTACGTTTAAGGATCTAGGGTCTACGGTGTAGGATCTAGGATTAATGGACTACCGTCTTTACTCAGCGTCTAAGCTCTATGGTTTAGTATCTAGGATTAAGTCCCCAGCGTCAAGGCTTAAGGCTTTATAGTTTAGCATCTAGTCTTAAGGTCTAGGGTTTAGAGCTTTGCGTCTAGGATGAACGGTCTATGGTATAGAGTGGAGCATCTGGGGTGAAGCATATACGATCTACGTTTAAGGATCTAGGGTCTACGGTGTAGGATCTAGGATTAATGGACTACCGTCTGGACTCAGCGTCTAAGCTCTATGGTTTAGTATCTAGGATTAAGGCTCCAGCGTCAAGGCTTAAGGCTTTATAGTTTAGCATCTACCCTTAAGGTCTAGGGTTTAGAGCTTTGCGTCTAGGATGAACGGTCTATGGTAGAGAGTGGAGCATCCGGGGTGAAGCATATACTGTCTACATTTAAGGATCTGGGGTCTACGGTGTAGGATCTCGGATTAATGGACTACCGTCTGGACTCAGAGTCTAAGCTCTGTGGTTTAGTATCTATAATTAAGGCTCCAACGTCAAGGCTTAAGGCTTTATATTTTAGCATCTAGTCTTAAGGTCTAGGGTTTAGAGCTTTGCGTCTAGGATGAACGGTCTATGGTATAGTGTGTAGCGTCTGGGGTGAAGCATATACGATCTACGTTTAAGGATCTTGGGTCTACGGTGTAGGATCTAGGATTAATGGACTACCGTCTGGACTTAGCGTCTAGGGTTAAAGGATTATAGAGAAGCGACTCGGGTCTAGGGTTTAGTATCTAGGATTAAGGCTCCAGCGTCTAGGCTTAAGGCTTTATAGTTTAGCATCTACCCTTAAGGTCTAGGGTTGAGAGCTTTGCGTCTAGGATGAACGGTCTATGGTATAGATTGGAGCATCTGCGGTGAAGCATATACTGTCTACATTTAAGGATCTGGGGTCTACGGTTTGGTATCTAGGATTAATGGACTACCGTCTGGACTTAGCGTCTAGGGTTAGAGGATTATAGAGCAGCGTTTCATGTCTAGGGTTTAGTATCTAGTATTAAGTCCCCAGCGTCAAGGCTTAAGGCTTTATAGTTTAGCATCTAGTCTTAAGGTCTAGGGTTGAGAGCTTTGCTTCTAGGATGAACGATCTGTGTTGTAGAATGTAGTATCTGGGGTGAAACATATACGGTCTACGTGTAAGGATCTGGGGTCTACGGTGTGGTACGTAGGATTAATGGACTATCGTCTGGACTTAGCGTCTAGGGTTAAAGGATTACAGAGAAGCCACTCGGGTCTAGGGTTTAGTATCTAGGATTAAGGCTCCAGCGTCTAGGCTTAAGGCATTATAGTTTAGCATCTAGTCTTAAGGTCTAGGGATTAGAGCTTTGCATCTAGGATGAACACTTTATAATAGAGACTGTAGCGTCTGGGATTAAGCATATACGGTCTACGTTTAAGGATCTAGGGTCTACGGTGTAGGATCTAGGATTAATGGACTACCGTCTTTACTCAGCGTCTAAGCTCTATGGTTTAGTATCTAGGATTAAGTCCCCAGCGTCAAGGCTTAAGGCTTTACAGTTTAGCATCTAGTCTTAAGGTCTAGGGTTTAGAGCTTTGCGTCTAGGATGAACGGTCTATGGTAGAGTGTGTAGCGTCTGGGGTGAAGCATATACGATCTACGTTTAAGGATCTCGGGTCTACGGTGTAGGATCTAGGATTAATGGACTACCGTCTGGACTTAGCGTCTAGGGTTAAAGGATTATAGAGAAGCGACTCGGGTCTAGGGTTTAGTATCTAGGATTAAGGCTCCAGCGTCTAGGCTTAAGGCTTTATAGTTTAGCATCTAGTCTTAAGGTCTAGGGTTGAGAGCTTTGCGTCTAGGATGAACGGTCTATTGTATAGAGTGGAGCATCTGCGGTAAAGCATATACGATCTACGTTTAAGGATCTCGGGTCTACGGTGTAGGATCTAGGATTAATGGACTACCGTCTGGACTTAGCGTCTAGGGTTAAAGGATTATAGAGAAGCCACTAGGGTCTAGGGTTTAGTATCTAGGATTAAGGCTCCAGCGTCTAGGCTTAAGGCTTTATAGTTTAGCATCTAGTCTCAAGGTCTAGGATTAAGCATATATGGTCTACGTTGAAGGATCTAGGTTCTACGGTGTAGGATCTAGGATTAATAGTCTACCGTCTTTACTCAGCGTCTAAACTCTATGGTTTAGTATCTAGGATTAAGTCCCCAGCGTCAAGGCTTAAGGCTTTATAGTTTAGAATCTGGTCTTAAGGTCTAGTGTTTAGAGCTTAGCGTCTAGGCTCAACGGTCTATGGTAGAGTGTGTAGCGTCTGGGGTGAAGCATATACGGTCTACGTTTAAGGATCTAGGGTCTACGGTGTAGGATCTAGGATTAATGGACTACCGTCTTGACTTAGCGTCTAGGGTTAAAGGATTATAGAGAAGCGACTCGGGTCTAGCGTTTAGTATCTAGGATTAAGGCTCCAGCGTCTAGGCTTAAGGCTTTATAGTTTAGCATCTAGTCTTAAGGTCTAGGGTTGAGAGCTTTGCTTCTAGGATGAACGATCTGTGTTGTAGAATGTAGCATCTGGGGTGAAACATATACGGTCTACGTGTAAGGATCTGGGGTCTACGGTGTGGTACGTAGGATTAATGGACTATCGTCTGGACTTAGCGTCTAGGGTTAAAGGATTATAGAGAAGCCACTCGGGTCTAGGGTTTAGTATCTAGGATTAAGGCTCCAGCGTCTAGGCTTAAGGCATTATAGTTTAGCATCTAGTCTTAAGGTCTAGGGATTAGAGCTTTGCATCTAGGATGAACACTTTATAATAGAGACTGTAGCGTCTGGGATTAAGCATATACGGTCTACGTTTAAGGATCTAGGGTCTACGGTGTAGGATCTAGGATTAATGGACTACCGTCTTTACTCAGCGTCTAAACTCTATGGTTTAGTATCTAGGATTAAGTCCCCAGCGTCAAGGCTTAAGGCTTTATAGTTTAGAATCTGGTCTTAAGGTCTAGGGTTTAGAGCTTAGCGTCTAGGCTGAACGGTCTATGGTAGAGTGTGTAGCGTCTGGGGTGAAGCATATACGGTCTACGTTTAAGGATCTCGGGTCTACGGTGTAGGATCTAGTATAAATGGACTACCGTCTGGACTTAGCGTCTAGAGTTAAAGGATTATAGAGAAGCGTCTCGGGTCTAGGTTTTAGTATCTAGGATTAAGGCTCCAGCGTCTAGGCTTAAGGCTTTATAGTTTAGCATCTAGTCTTAAGGTCTAGGCTTTAGAGCTTTGCGTCTAGGATGAACGGTCTATGGTATAGAGTGGAGCATCTGGGGTGAAGCATATACGGTCTACGTTTAAGGATCTAGATCCTACGGTGTAGGATCTAGGTTTAATGGACTACTGTCTGGACTCAGAGACTAAGCTCTATGGTTTAGTATCTATAATTAAGGCTCCAACGTCAAGGCTTAAGGCTTTATATTTTAGCATCTAGTCTTAAGGTCTAGGGTTTAGAGCTTTGCGTCTAGGATGAACGGTCTATGGTATAGAGTGGAGCATCTGCGGTGAAGCATATACGATCTACGTTTAAGGATCTCGGGTCTACGGTGTAGGATCTAGGATTAATGGACTACCGTCTGGACTTAGCGTCTAGGGTTAAAGGATTATAGAGAAGCGACTCGGGTCTAGGGTTTAGTATCTAGGATTAAGGCTCCAGCGTCTAGGCTTAAGGCTTTATAGTTTAGCATCTAGTCTTAAGGTCTAGGGTTGAGAGCTTTGCGTCTAGGACGAACGGTATATGGTATAGAGTGGAGCATCTGCGGTAAAGCATATACGATCTACGTTTAAGGATCTAGGGTCTACGGTGTAGGATCTAGGATTAATGGACTACCGTCTTTACTCAGCGTCTAAGCTCTATGGTTTAGTATCTAGGATTAAGTCCCCAGCGTCAAGGCTTAAGGCTTTATAGTTTAGAATCTAGTCTTAAGGTCTAGGGTTTAGAGGTTTGCGTCTAGGCTGAACGGTCTATGGTAGAGTGTGTAGCTTCTGGGGTGAAGCATATACGGTCTACGTTTAAGGATCTCGGGTCTACGGTGTAGGATCTAGGATTAATGGACTACCGTCTGGACTTAGCGTCTAGGGTTAAAGGATTATAGAGAAGCGTCTCGGGTCTAGGGTTTAGTATCTAGGATTAAGGCTCCAGCGTCTAGGCTTAAGGCTTTATAGTTTAGCATCTAGTCTTAAGATCTAGGGTTGAGAGCTTTGCGTCTAGGATGAACGGTCTATGGTATAGAGTGGAGCATCTGCGGTGAAGCATATACGATCTACGTTTAAGGATCTAGGGTCTACGGTGTAGGATATAGGATTAATGGACTACCGTCTGGACTCAGCGTCTAAGCTCTATGGTTTAGTATCTAGAATTATGGCTCCAGCGTCAAGGCTTAAGGCATTATAGTTTAGCATCTAGTCTTAAGGTCTAGGGTTTAGAGCTTTGCGTATAGGATGAACGGTCTATGGTAGAGAATGGAGCATCTGGGGTGAAGCATATACTGTCTACATTTAAGGATCTGGGGTCTACGGTGTAGGATCTCGGATTAATGGACTACCGTCTGGACTCAGAGTCTAAGCTCTATGGTTTAGTATCTATAATTAAGGCTCCAACGTCAAGGCTTAAGGCTTTATATTTTAGCATCTAGTCTTAAGGTCTAGGGATTAGAGCTTTGCGTCTAGGATGAACACTTTATAATAGAGACTGTAGCGTCTGGGATTAAGCATATACAGTCTACGTTTAAGGATCTAGGTTCTACGGTGTAGGATCTAGGATTAATAGACTACCGTCTTTACTCAGCGTCTAAGCTCTATGGTTTAGTATCTAGGATTAAGTCCCCAGCGTCAAGGCTTAAGGCTTTATAGTTTAGAATCTGGTCTTAAGGTCTAGGGTTTAGAGCTTAGCGTCTAGGCTGAACGGTCTATGGTAGAGTGTGTAGCGTCTGGGGTGAAGCATATACGGTCTACGTTTAAGGATCTCGGGTCTACGGTGTAGGATCTAGGATTAATGGACTACAGTCTGGACTTAGCGTCTAGGGTTAAAGGATTATAGAGAAGCGACTCGGGTCTAGGTTTTAGTATCTAGGATTAAGGCTCCAGCGTCTAGGCTTAAGGCTTTATAGTTTAGCATCTAGTCTTAAGGTCTAGGGTTTAGAGCTTTGCGTCTAGGATGAACGGTCTATGGTATAGAGTGGAGCATCTGGGGTGAAGCATATACGGTCTACGTTTAAGGATCTAGGGTCTACGGTGTAGGATCTAGGATTAATGGACTACCGTCTGGACTCAGAGTCTAAGCTCTATGGTTTAGTATCTATAATTAAGGCTCCAACGTCAAGGCTTAAGGCTTTGTATTTTAGCATCTAGTCTTAAGGTCTAGGGTTGAGAGCTTTGCGTCTAGGATGAACGGTCTATGGTATAGAGTGGAGCATCTGCGGTGAAGCATATACGATCTACGTTTAAGGATCTAGGATCTACGGTGTAGGATCTAGGATTAATGGACTACCGTCTGGACTTAGCGTCTAGGGTTAAAGGATTATAGAGAATCATCTAGGGTTTAGTATCTAGGATTAAGGCTCCAGCGTCTAGGCTTAAGGCTTTATAGTCTAGCATCTAGTCTTAAGGTCTAGGATTTAGAGTTTTGCGTCTAGGATGAATGGTCTATGGTAGAGAGTGGAGCATCTGCGGTGAAGCATATACTCTCTACATTTAAGGATCTGGGGTCTACGGTGCAGGATCTAGGATTAATGGACTACCGTCTGGACTTAGCGTCTAGGGTTAAAGGATTATAGAGCAGCGTTCCATGTCTAGGGTTTAGTATCTAGGATTAAGGCTCCAGCGTCTAGGCTTAAGGCTTTATAGTTTAGCATCTAGTCTTAAGGTCTAGGGTTTAGAGCTTTGCGTCTAGGATGAACGGTCTATGGTAGAGAGTGGAGCATCTGGGGTGAAGCATATACGGTCTACGTTTAAGGATCTAGGGTCTACGGTGTAGGATCTAGGATTAATGGACTACCGTCTGGACTCAGAGTCTAAGCTCCTGGTTTATTATCTATAATTAAGGCTCCAACGTCAAGGCTTAAGGCTTTATATTTTAGCATCTAGTCTTAAGGTCTAGGGTTGAGAGCTTTGCGTCTAGGATGAACGGTCTATGGTATAGAGTGGAGCATCTGGGGTGAAGCATATACTGTCTACATTTAAGGATCTGGGGTCTACGGTGTAGGATCTCGGATTAATGGACTACCGTCTGGACTCAGAGTCTAAGCTCTATGGTTTAGTATCTATAATTAAGGCTCCAACGTCAAGGCTTAAGGCTTTATATTTTAGCATCTAGTCTTAAGGTCTAGGGTTTAGAGCTTTGCGTCTAGGATGAACGGTCTATGGTATAGAGTGGAGCATCTGGGGTGAAGCATATACGATCTACGTTTAAGGATCTTGGGTCTACGGTTTGGTATCTAGGATTAATGGACTACCGTCTGGACTTAGCGTCTAGGGTTAAAGGATTATAGAGAAGCGACTCGGGTCTAGGGTTTAGTATCTAGGATTAAGGCTCCAGCTTCTAGGCTTAAGGCTTTATAGTTGAGCATTTATTCTTAAGGTCTAGGGTTTAGAGCTTTGCTTCTAGGATGAACGGTCTATGGTATAGAGTGTAGCGTATGGGATGAAGAATATACGGTCTACGTTTAAGGATCAAGGGTCTACGGTTTGGTATCTAGGATTAATGGACTACCGTCTGGACTTAGCGTCTAGGGTTAAAGGATTATAGAGCAGCGTTTCATGTCTAGGGTTTAGTATCTAGTATTAAGTCCCCAGCGTCAAGGCTTAAGGCTTTATAGTTTAGCATCTAGTCTTAAGGTCTAGGGTTGAGAGCTTTGCTTCTAGGATGAACGATCTGTGTTGTAGAATGTAGCATCTGGGGTGAAACATATACGGTCTACGTGTAAGGATCTGGGGTCTACGGTGTGGTACGTAGGATTAATGGACTATCGTCTGGACTTAGCGTCTAGGGTTAAAGGATTACAGAGAAGCCACTCGGGTCTAGGGTTTAGTATCTAGGATTAAGGCTCCAGCGTCTAGGCTTAAGGCATTATAGTTTAGCATCTAGTCTTAAGGTCTAGGGATTAGAGCTTTGCATCTAGGATGAACACTTTATAATAGAGACTGTAGCGTCTGGGATTAAGCATATACGGTCTACGTTTAAGGATCTAGGGTCTACGGTGTAGGATCTAGGATTAATGGACTACCGTCTGGACTTAGCGTCTAGGGTTAAAGGATTATAGAGAAGCGACTCGGGTCTAGGGTTTAGTATCTAGGATTAAGGCTCCAGCGTCTAGGCTTAAGGCTTTATAGTTTAGCATCTAGTCTTAAGGTCTAGGGTTGAGAGCTTTGCGTCTAGGATGAACGGTCTATGGTATAGAGTGGAGCATCTGCGGTGAAGCATATACGATCTACGTTTAAGGATCTAGGATCTACGGTGTAGGATCTAGGATTAATGGACTACCGTCTGGACTTAGCGTCTAGGGTTAAAGGATTATAGAGAATCATCTAGGGTTTAGTATCTAGGATTAAGGCTCCAGCGTCTAGGCTTAAGGCTTTATAGTCTAGCATCTAGTCTTAAGGTCTAGGATTTAGAGTTTTGCGTCTAGGATGAATGGTCTATGGTAGAGCGTGGAGCATCTGCGGTGAAGCATATACTCTCTACATTTAAGGATCTGGGGTCTACGGTGCAGGATCTAGGATTAATGGACTACCGTCTGGACTTAGCGTCTAGGGTTAAAGGATTATAGAGCAGCGTTCCATGTCTAGGGTTTAGTATCTAGGATTAAGGCTCCAGCGTCTAGGCTTAAGGCTTTATAGTTTAGCATCTAGTCTTAAGGTCTAGGGTTTAGAGCTTTGCGTCTAGGATGAACGGTCTATGGTAGAGAGTGGAGCATCTGGGGTGAAGCATATACGGTCTACGTTTAAGGATCTAGGGTCTACGGTGTAGGATCTAGGATTAATGGACTACCGTCTGGACTCAGAGTCTAAGCTCTATGGTTTAGTATCTATAATTAAGGCTCCAACGTCAAGGCTTAAGGCTTTATATTTTAGCATCTAGTCTTAAGGTCTAGGGTTGAGAGCTTTGCGTCTAGGATGAACGGTCTATGGTAGAGAGTGGAGCATCTGGGGTGAAGCATATACTGTCTACATTTAAGGATCTGGGGTCTACGGTGTAGGATCTCGGATTAATGGACTACCGTCTGGACTCAGAGTCTAAGCTCTATGGTTTAGTATCTATAATTAAGGCTCCAACGTCAAGGCTTAAGGCTTTATATTTTAGCATCTAGTCTTAAGGTCTAGGGTTTAGAGCTTTGCGTCTAGGATGAACGGTCTATGGTATAGAGTGGAGCATCTGGGGTGAAGCATATACGATCTACGTTTAAGGATCTTGGGTCTACGGTGTAGGATCTAGGATTAATGGACTACCGTCTGGACTTAGCGTCTAGGGTTAAAGGATTATAGAGAAGCGACTCGGGTCTAGGGTTTAGTATCTAGGATTAAGGCTCCAGCGTCTAGGCTTAAGGCTTTATAGTTTAGCATCTAGTCTTAAGGTCTAGGGTTGAGAGCTTTGCGTCTAGGATGAACGGTCTATTGTATAGAGTGGAGCATCTGCGGTGAAGCATATACGATCTACGTTTAAGGATCTCGGGTCTACGGTGTAGGATCTAGGATTAATGGACTACCGTCTGGACTTAGCGTCTAGGGTTAAAGGATTATAGAGAAGCGACTCGGGTCTAGGGTTTAGTATCTAGGATTAAGGCTCCAGCGTCTAGGCTTAAGGCTTTATAGTTTAGCATCTAGTCTTAAGGTCTAGGGTTGAGAGCTTTGCGTCTAGGATGAACGGTCTATGGTATAGAGTGGAGCATCTGCGGTAAAGCATATACGATCTATGTTTAAGGATCTAGGTTCTACGGTGTAGGATCTAGGATTAATGGACTACCGTCTTTACTCAGCGTCTAAGCTCTATGGTTTAGTATCTAGGATTAAGGCTCCAGCGTCAAGGCTTAAGGCTTTATAGTTTAGCATCTAGTCTTAAGGTCTAGGGTTTAGAGCTTTGCGTCTAGGCTGAACGGTCTATGGTAGAGTGTGTAGCTTCTGGGTTGAAGCATATACGGTCTACGTTTAAGGATCTCGGGTCTACGGTGTAGGATCTAGGATTAATGGACTACCGTCTGGACTTAGCGTCTAGGGTTAAAGGATTATAGAGAAGCCACTCGGGTCTAGGGTTTAGTATCTAGGATTAAGGCTCCAGCGTCTAGGCTTAAGGCATTATAGTTTAGCATCTAGTCTTAAGGTCTAGGGATTAGAGTTTGCATCTAGGATGAACACTTTATAATAGAGACTGTAGCGTCCTGGATTAAGCATATACGATCTACGTTTAAGGATCTAGGATCTACGGTGCAGGATCTAGGTTTAATGGACTACCGTCTGGACTTAGCATCTAGGATTAAAGGATTATAGAGAAGCGACTCGGGTCTACGGTTTAGTATCTAGGATTAAGGCTCCAGCATCTAGGCTTAAGGCTTTATAGTTTAGCATCTAGTCTTAAGGTCTAGGGTTGAGAGCTTTGCGTCTAGGATGAACGGTCTATGGTATAGAGTGGAGCATCTGCGGTGAAGCATATACGATCTACGTTTAAGGATCTAGGATCTACGGTGTAGGATCTAGGATTAATGGACTACCGTCTGGACTTAGCGTCTAGGGTTAAAGGATTATAGAGAAGCCACTCGGGTCTAGGGTTTAGTATCTAGGATTAAGGCTCCAGCGTCTAGGCTTATGGCATTATAGTTTAGCATCTAGTCTTAAGGTCTAGGGATTAGAGCTTTGCATCTAGGATGAACACTTTATAATAAAGACTGTAGCGTCTGGGATTAAGCATATACGGTCTACGTTTAAGGATCTAGGGTCTACGGTGTAGGATCTAGGATTAATGGACTACCGTCTTTACTCAGCATCTAAGCTCTATGGTTTAGTATCTAGGATTAAGTCCCCAGCGTCAAGGCTTAAGGCTTTATAGTTTAGCATCTAGTCTTAAGGTCTAGGGTTGAGAGCTTTGCGTCTAGGATGAACGGTCTATGGTATAGAGTGGAGCATCTGCGGTGAAGCATATACGATCTACGTTTAAGGATCTAGGGTCTACGGTGTAGGATCTAGGATTAATGGACTACCGTCTGGACTCAGCGTCTAAGCTCTATGGTTTAGTATCTAGGATTAAGGCTCCAGCATCAAGGCTTAAGGCTTTATAGTTTAGCATCTAGTCTTAAGGTCTAGGGTTTAGAGCTTTGCGTCTAGGATGAACGGTCTATGGTATAGAGTGGAGCATCTGGGGTGAAGCATATACGATCTACGTTTAAGGATCTTGGGTCTACGGTTTGGTATCTAGGATTAATGGACTACCGTCTGGACTTAGCGTCTAGGGTTAAAGGATTATAGAGAAGCGACTCGGGTCTAGGGTTTAGTATCTAGGATTAAGGCTCCAGCGTCTAGGCTTAAGGCTTTATAGTTTAGCATCTACCCTTAAGGTCTAGGGTTGAGAGCTTTGCGTCTAGGATGAACGGTCTATGGTATAGATTGGAGCATCTGCGGTGAAGCATATACTGTCTACATTTAAGGATCTGGGGTCTACGGTTTGGTATCTAGGATTAATGGACTACCGTCTGGACTTAGCGTCTAGGGTTAAAGGATTATAGAGCAGCGTTTCATGTCTAGGGTTTAGTATCTAGTATTAAGTCCCCAGCGTCAAGGCTTAAGGCTTTATAGTTTAGCATCTAGTCTTAAGGTCTAGGGTTGAGAGCTTTGCTTCTAGGATGAACGATCTGTGTTGTAGAATGTAGCATCTGGGGTGAAACATATACGGTCTACGTGTAAGGATCTGGGGTCTACGGTGTGGTACGTAGGATTAATGGACTATCGTCTGGACTTAGCGTCTAGGGTTAAAGGATTACAGAGAAGCCACTCGGGTCTAGGGTTTAGTATCTAGGATTAAGGCTCCAGCATCTAGGCTTAAGGCATTATAGTTTAGCATCTAGTCTTAAGGTCTAGGGATTAGAGCTTTGCATCTAGGATGAACACTTTATAATAGAGACTGTAGCGTCTGGGATTAAGCATATACGGTCTACGTTTAAGGATCTAGGGTCTACGGTGTAGGATCTAGGATTAATGGACTACCGTCTTTACTCAGCGTCTAAGCTCTATGGTTTAGTATCTAGGATTAAGTCCCCAGCGTCAAGGCTTAAGGCTTTACAGTTTAGCATCTAGTCTTAAGGTCTAGGGTTTAGAGCTTTGCGTCTAGGATGAACGGTCTATGGTAGAGTGTGTAGCGTCTGGGGTGAAGCATATACGATCTAAGTTTAAGGATCTCGGGTCTACGGTGTAGGATCTAGGATTAATGGACTACCGTCTGGACTTAGCGTCTAGGGTTAAAGGATTATAGAGAAGCGACTCGGGTCTAGGGTTTAGTATCTAGGATTAAGGCTCCAGCGTCTAGGCTTAAGGCTTTATAGTTTAGCATCTAGTCTTAAGGTCTAGGGTTGAGAGCTTTGCGTCTAGGATGAACGGTCTATGGTATAGAGTGGAGCATCTGCGGTGAAGCATATACGATCTACGTTTAAGGATCTAGGGTCTACGGTGTAGGATCTAGGATTAATGGACTTCCGTCTTTACTCAGCGTTTAAGCTCTATGGTTTAGTATCTAGGATTAAGGCTCCAGCGTCTAGGCTTAAGGCTTTATAGTTTAGCATCTAGTCTTAAGGTCTAGGGTTTAGAGCTTTGCGTCTAGGATGAACGGTCTATGGTAGAGGGTGGAGCATCTGGGGTGAAGCATATACTGTCTACATTTAAGGATCTGGGGTCTACGTTGTAGGATCTCGGATTAATGGACTACCGTCTGGACTCAGAGTCTAAGCTCTATTGTTTAGTATCTATAATTAAGGCTCCAACGTCAAGGCTTAAGGCTTTATATTTTAGCATCTAGTCTTAAGGCCTAGGGTTTAGAGCTTTGCGTCTAGGATGAACGGTCTATGGTATAGAGTGGAGCATCTGCGGTGAAGCATATACGATCTACGTTTAAGGATCTTGGGTCTACGGTGTAGGATCTAGGATTAATGGACTACCGTCTGGACTTAGCGTCTAGGGTTAAAGGATTATAGAGAAGCGACTCGGGTCTAGGGTTTAGTATCTAGGATTAAGGCTCCAGCGTCTAGGCTTAAGGCTTTATAGTTTAGCATCTACCCTTAAGGTCTAGGGTTGAGAGCTTTGCGTCTAGGATGAACGGTCTATGGTATAGATTGGAGCATCTGCGGTGAAGCATATACTGTCTACATTTAAGGATCTGGGATCTACGGTTTGGTATCTAGGATTAATGGACTACTGTCTGGACTTAGCGTCTAGGGTTAAAGGATTATAGAGCAGCGTTTCATGTCTAGGGTTTAGTATCTAGTATTAAGTCCCCAGCGTCAAGGCTTAAGGCTTTATAGTTTAGCATCTAGTCTTAAGGTCTAGGGTTTAGAGCTTTGCGTCTAGGATGAACGGTCTATGGTATAGAGTGGAGCATCTGCGGTAAAGCATATACGATCTACGTTTAAGGATCTAGGGTCTACGGTGTAGGATCTAGGATTAATGGACTACCGTCTTTACTCAGCGTCTAAGCTCTATGGTTTAGTATCTAGGATTAAGGCTCCAGCGTCAAGGCTTAAGGCTTTATATTTTAGCATCTAGTCTTAAGGTCTAGGGTTTAGAGCTTTGCGTCTAGGATGAACACTTTATAATAGAGACTGTAGCGTCTGGGATTAAGCATATACGGTCTACGTTTAAGGATCTAGTTTCTACGGTGTAGGATCTAGGATTAATAGACTACCGTCTTTACTCAGCGTCTAAACTCTATGGTTTAGTATCTAGGATTAAGTCCCCAGCGTCAAGGCTTAAAGCTTTATAGTTTAGAATCTGGTCTTAAGGTCTAGGGTTTAGAGCTTAGCGTCTAGGCTGAACGGTCTATGGTAGAGTGTGTAGCTTCTGGGGTGAAGCATATACAGTCTACGTTTAAGGATCTCGGGTCTACGGTGTAGGATCTAGGATTAATGGACTACCGTCTGGACTTAGCGTCTAGGGTTAAAGGATTATAGAGAAGCGACTCGGGTCTAGGTTTTAGTATCTAGGATTAAGGCTCCAGCGTCTAGGCTTAAGGCTTTATAGTTTAGCATCTACCCTTAAGGTCTAGGGTTTAGAGCTTTGCGTCTAGGATGAACGGTCTATGGTATAGAGTGGAGCATCTGGGGTGAAGCATATATGGTCTACGTTTAAGGATCTAGGGTCTACGGTGTAGGATCTAGGATTAATGGACTACCGTCTGGACTTAGCGTCTAGGGTTAAAGGATTATAGAGAAGCCACTCGGGTCTAGGGTTTAGTATCTAGGATTAAGGCTCCAGCGTCTAGGCTTAAGGCTTTATAGTTTAGCATCTAGTCTCAAGGTCTAGGATTAAGCATATACGGTCTACGTTTAAGGATCTAGGTTCTACGGTGTAGGATCTAGGATTAATAGTCTACCGTCTTTACTCAGCGTCTAAACTCTATGGTTTAGTATCTAGGATTAAGTCCCCAGCGTCAAGGCTTAAGGCTTTATAGTCTAACATCTAGTCTTAAGGTCTAGGATTTAGACTTTTGCGTCTAGGATGAATGGTCTATGGTAGAGAGTGGAGCATCTGCGGTGAAGCATATACTGTCTACATTTAAGGATCTGGGGTCTACGGTGTAGGATCTAGGATTAATGGACTACCGTCTGGACTTAGCGTCTAGGGTTAAAGGATTATAGAGCAGCGTTTCATGTCTAGGGTTTAGTATCTAGGATTAAGGCTCCAGCGTCTAGGCTTAAGGCTTTATAGTTTAGCATCTACCCTTAAGGTCTAGGGTTGAGAGCTTTGCGTCTAGGATGAACGGTCTATGGTATAGAGTGGAGCATCTGCGGTGAAGCATATACGATCTACGTTTAAGGATCTAGGATCTACGGTGTAGGATCTAGGATTAATGGACTACCGTCTGGACTTAGCGTCTAGGGTTAAAGGATTATAGAGAAGCCACTCGGGTCTAGGGTTTAGTATCTAGGATTAAGGCTCCAGCGTCTAGGCTTAAGGCTTTATAGTTTAGCATCTAGTCTTAAGGTCTAGGGTTGAGAGCTTTGCGTCTAGGATGAACGGTCTATGGTATAGAGTGGAGCATCTGCGGTGAAGCATATACGATCTACGTTTAAGGATCTATGGTCTACGGTGTAGGATCTAGGATTAATGGACTACCGTCTTTACTCAGCGTCTAAGCTCTATGGTTTAGTATCTAGGATTAAGGCTCCAGCGTCAAGGCTTAAGGCTTTATAGGAGTGGAGCATCTGGGGTGAAGCATATACTGTCTACATTTAAGGATCTGGGGTCTACGGTGTAGGATCTCGGATTAATAGACTACCGTCTGGACTTAGCGTCTAGGGTTAAAGGATTATAGATAAGAATCTAGGTTATAGGGTTTAGTATCTAGGATTAAGGCTCCAGCGTCTAGGCTTAAGGCTTTATAGTTTAGCATCTAGTCTTAAGGTCTAGGGTTTAGAGCTTAGCGTCTAGGCTGAACGGTCTATGGTAGAGTGTGTAGCGTCTGGGGTGAAGCATATACGGTCTACGTTTAAGGATCTAGGGTCTACGGTGTAGGATCTAGGATTAATGGACTACCGTCTGGACTTAGCGTCTAGGGTTAAAGGATTATAGAGAAACGTCTCGGGTCTAGGTTTTAGTATCTAGGCTTAAGGCTCCAGCTTCTAGGTTTAGGGCTTTATAGTTTAGCATCTAGTCTTAAGGTCTAGGGTTTAAAGCTTTGCGTCTAGGATGAACGGTCTATGGTATAGAGTGGAACATCTGGGGTGAAGCATATACGGTCTACGTTTAAGGATCTAGGGTCTACGGTGTAGGATCTAGGATTAATGGACTACCGTCTGGACTCAGAGTCTAAGCTCTATGGTTTAGTATCTATAATTAAGGCTCCAACGTCAAGGCTTAAGGCTTTATATTTTAGCATCTAGTCTTAAGGTCTAGGGTTGAGAGCTTTGCGTCTAGGATGAACGGTCTATGGTAGAGAGTGGGGCATCTGGGGTGAAGCATATACGATCTACGTTTAAGGATCTAGGATCTACGGTGTAGGATCTAGGATTAATGGACTACCGTCTGGACTTAGCGTCTAAGGTTAAAGGATTATAGAGAAGCATCTAGGTTTCAGTATCTAGGATTAAGGCTCCAGCGTCTAGGCTTAAGGCTTTATAGTTTAGCATCTAGTCTTAAGGTCTAGGGATTAGAGCTTTGCATCTAGGATGAACACTTTATAATAGAGACTGTAGCGTCTGGGATTAAGCATATACGGTCTACGTTTAAGGATCTAGGGTCTACGGTGTAGGATCTAGGATTAATGGACTACCGTCTTTACTCAGCGTCTAAGCTCTATGGTTTAGTATCTAGGATTAAGTCCCCAGCGTCAAGGCTTAAGGCTTTATAGTTTAGCATCTAGTCTTAAGGTCTAGGGTTTAGAGCTTTGCGTCTAGGATGAACGGTCTATGGTATAGAGTGGAGCATCTGGGGTGAAGCATATACTGTCTACATTTAAGGATCTGGGGTCTACGGTGTAGGATCTCGGATTAATGGACTACCGTCTGGACTCAGAGTCTATGCTCTATGGTTTAGTATCTATAATTAAGGCTCCAACGTCAAGGCTTAAGGCTTTATATTTTAGCATCTAGTCTTAAGGTCTAGGGATTAGAGCTTTGCATCTAGGATGAACACTTTATAATAGAGACTGTAGCGTCTGGGATTAAGCATATACGGTCTACGTTTAAGGATCTAGGTTCTACGGTGTAGGATCTAGGATTAATAGACTACCGTCTTTACTCAGCGTCTAAGCTCTATGGTTTAGTATCTAGGATTAAGGCTCCAGCGTCAAGGCTTAAGGCTTTATAGTTTAGAATCTGGTCTTAAGGTCTAGGGTTTAGAGCTTAGCGTCTAGGCTGAACGGTCTATGGTAGAGTGTGTAGCGTCTGGGGTGAAGCATATACGGTCTACGTTTAAGGATCTCGGGTCTACGGTGTAGGATCTAGGATTAATGGACTACCGTCTGGACTTAGCGTCTAGGGTTAAAGGATTATAGAGAAGCGACTCGGGTCTAGGGTTTAGTATCTAGGATTAAGGCTCCAGCGTCTAGGCTTAAGGCTTTATAGTTTAGCATCTAGTCTTAAGGTCTAGGGTTTAGAGCTTTGCGTCTAGGATGAACGGTCTATGGTATAGAGTGGAGCATCTGGGGTGAAGCATATACGGTCTACGTTTAAGGATCTAGGGTCTACGGTGTAGGATCTAGGATTAATGGACTACCGTCTGGACTCAGAGTCTAAGCTCTATGGTTTAGTATCTATAATTAAGGCTCCAACGTCAAGTCTTAAGGCTTTATATTTTAGCATCTAGTCTTAAGGTCTAAGGTTGAGAGCTTTGCGTCTAGGATGAACGGTCTATGGTATAGAGTGGAGCATCTGCGGTGAAGCATATACGATCTACGTTTAAGGATCTAGGATCTACGGTGTAGGATCTAGGATTAATGGACTACCGTCTGGACTTAGCGTCTAGGGTTAAAGGATTATAGAGAAGCGACTCGGGTCTAGGGTTTAGTATCTAGGATTAAGGCTCCAGCGTCTAGGCTTAAGGCATTATAGTTTAGCATCTAGTCTTAAGGTCTAGGTATTAGAGCTTTGCATCTAGGATGAACACTTTATAATAGAGACTGTAGCGTCTGGGATTAAGCATATACGGTCTACGTTTAAGGATCTAGGGTCTACGGTGTAGGATCTAGGATTAATGGACTACCGTCTTTACTCAGCGTCTAAGCTCTATGGTTTAGTATCTAGGATTAAGTCCCCAGCGTCAAGGCTTAAGGCTTTATAGTTTAGCATCTAGTCTTAAGGTCTAGGGTTTAGAGCTTTGCGTCTAGGATGAACGGTCTATGGTATAGAGTGGAGCATCTGCGGTGAAGCATATACGATCTACGTTTAAGGATCTCGGGTCTACAGTGTAGGATCTAGGATTAATGGACTACCGTCTGGACTCAGCGTCTAAGCTCTATGGTTTAGTATCTAGGATTATGTCCCCAGCGTCAAGGCTTAAGGCTTTATAGTTTAGCATCTAGGCTTAAGGTCTAGGGTTTAGAGCTTTGCGTCTAGGATGAACGGTCTATGGTATAGAGTGGAGCATCTGGGGTGAAGCATATACGGTCTACGTTTAAGGATCTAGATCCTACGGTGTAGGATCTAGGTTTAATGGACTACCGTCTGGACTCAGAGTCTAAGCTCTATGGTTTAGTATCTATAATTAAGGCTAAAACGTCAAGGCTTAAGGCTTTATATTTTAGCATCTAGTCTTAAGGTCTAGGGTTGAGAGCTTTGCGTCTAGGATGAACGGTCTATGGTATAGAGTGGAGCATCTGCGGTGAAGCATATACGATCTACGTTTAAGGATCTAGGATCTACGGTGTAGGATCTAGGTTTAATGGACTACCGTCTGGACTCAGAGTCTAAGCTCTATGGTTTAGTATCTATAATTAAGGCTCCAACGTCAAGGCTTAAGGCTTTATATTTTAGCATCTAGTCTTAAGGTCTAGGGTTGAGAGCTTTGCGTCTAGGATGAACGGTCTATGGTATAGAGTGGAGCATCTGCGGTGAAGCATATACGATCTACGTTTAAGGATCTAGGATCTACGGTGTAGGATCTAGGATTAATGGACTACCGTCTGGACTTAGCGTCTAGGGTTAAAGGATTATAGAGAAGCCACTCGGGTCTAGGGTTTAGTATCTAGGATTAAGGCTCCAGCGTCTAGGCTTAAGGCATTATAGTTTAGCATCTAGTCTTAAGGTCTAGGGATTAGAGCTTTGCATCTAGGATGAACACTTTACAATAGAGACTGTAGCGTCCTGGATTAAGCATATACGATCTACGTTTAAGGATCTAGGATCTACGGTGCAGGATCTAGGTTTAATGGACTACCGTCTGGACTTAGCGTCTAGGATTAAAGGATTATAGAGAAGCGACTCGGGTCTAGGGTTTAGTATCTAGGATTAAGGCTCCAGCGTCTAGGCTTAAGACTTTATAGTTTAGCATCTAGTCTTAAGGTCTAGGATTTAGACTTTTGCGTCTAGGATGAATGGTCTATGGTAGAGAGTGGAGCATCTGCGGTGAAGCATATACTGTCTACATTTAAGGATCTGGGGTCTACGGTATAGGATCTAGGATTAATGGACTACCGTCTGGACTTAGCGTCTAGGGTTAAAGGATTATAGAGCAGCGTTTCATGTCTAGGGTTTAGTATCTAGGATTAAGGCTCCAGCGTCTAGGCTTAAGGCTTTATAGTTTAGCATCTACCCTTAAGGTCTAGGGTTGAGAGCTTTGCGTCTAGGATGAACGGTCTATGGTATAGAGTGGAGCATCTGCGGTGAAGCATATACGATCTACGTTTAAGGATCTAGGATCTACGGTGTAGGATCTAGGATTAATGGACTACCGTCTGGACTTAGCGTCTAGGGTTAAAGGATTATAGAGAAGCCACTCGGGTCTAGGGTTTAGTATCTAGGATTAAGGCTCCAGCGTCTAGGCTTAAGGCTTTATAGTTTAGCATCTAGTCTTAAGGTCTAGGGTTGAGAGCTTTGCGTCTAGGATGAACGGTCTATGGTATAGAGTGGAGCATCTGCGGTGAAGCATATACGATCTACGTTTAAGGATCTAGGGTCTACGGTGTAGGATCTAGGATTAATGGACTACCGTCTTTACTCTGCGTCTAAGCTCTATGGTTTAGTATCTAGGATTAAGGCTCCAGCGTCAAGGCTTAAGGCTTTATAGGAGTGGAGCATCTGGGGTGAAGCATATACTGTCTACATTTAAGGATCTGGGGTCTACGGTGTAGGATCTAGGATTAATAGACTACCGTCTGGACTTAGCGTCTAGGGTTAAAGGATTATAGAGAAGCATCTAGGGTTTAGTATCTAGGATTAAGGCTCCAGCGTCTAGGCTTAAGGCTTTATAGTTTAGCATCTAGTCTTAAGGTCTAGGGTTTAGAGCTTAGCGTCTAGGCTGAACGGTCTATGGTAGAGTGTGTAGCGTCTGGGGTGAAGCATATACGGTCTACGTTTAAGGATCTCGGGTCTACGGTGTAGGATCTAGGATTAATGGACTACCGTCTGGACTTAGCGTCTAGGGTTAAAGGATTATAGAGAAGCGACTCGGGTCTAGGTTTTAGTATCTAGGCTTAAGGCTCCAGCTTCTAGGTTTAGGGCTTTATAGTTTAGCATCTAGTCTTAAGGTCTAGGGTTTAAAGCTTTGCGTCTAGGATGAACGGTCTATGGTATAGAGTGGAACATCTGGGGTGAAGCATATACGGTCTACGTTTAAGGATCTAGGGTCTACGGTGTAGGATCTAGGATTAATGGACTACCGTCTGGACTCAGAGTCTAAGCTCTATGGTTTAGTATCTATAATTAAGGCTCCAACGTCAAGGCTTAAGGCTTTATATTTTAGCATCTAGTCTTAAGGTCTAGGGTTGAGAGCTTCTCGTCTAGGATGAACGGTCTATGGTAGAGAGTGGGGCATCTGGGGTGAAGCATATACGATCTACGTTTAAGGATCTAGGATCTACGGTGTAGGATCTAGGATTAATGGACTACCGTCTGGACTTAGCGTCTAGGGTTAAAGGATTATAGAGAAGCGACTCGGGTCTAGGGTTTAGTATCTAGGATTAAGGCTCCAGCGTCTAGGCTTAAGGCTTTATAGTTTAGCATCTAGTCTTAAGGTCTAGGGTTGAGAGCTTTGCGTCTAGGATGAACGGTCTATGGTATAGAGTGGAGCATCTGCGGTGAAGCATATACGATCTACGTTTAAGGATCTATGGTCTACGGTGTAGGATCTAGGATTAATGGACTACCGTCTTTACTCTGCGTCTAAGCTCTATGGTTTAGTATCTAGGATTAAGGCTCCAGCGTCAAGGCTTAAGGCTTTATAGGAGTGGAGCATCTGGGGTGAAGCATATACTGTCTACATTTAAGGATCTGGGGTCTACGGTGTAGGATCTCGGATTAATAGACTACCGTCTGGACTTAGCGTCTAGGGTTAAAGGATTATAGAGAAGCATCTAGGGTTTAGTATCTAGGATTAAGGCTCCAGCGTCTAGGCTTAAGGCTTTATAGTTTAGCATCTAGTCTTAAGGTCTAGGGTTTAGAGCTTAGCGTCTAGGCTGAACGGTCTATGGTAGAGTGTGTAGCGTCTGGGGTGAAGCATATACGGTCTACGTTTAAGGATCTCGGGTCTACGGTGTAGGATCTAGGATTAATGGACTACCGTCTGGACTTAGCGTCTAGGGTTAAAGGATTATAGAGAAGCGACTCGGGTCTAGGTTTTAGTATCTAGGCTTAAGGCTCCAGCTTCTAGGTTTAGGGCTTTATAGTTTAGCATCTAGTCTTAAGGTCTAGGGTTTAAAGCTTTGCGTCTAGGATGAACGGTCTATGGTATAGAGTGGAGCATCTGGGGTGAAGCATATACGGTCTACGTTTAAGGATCTAGGGTCTACGGTGTAGGATCTAGGATTAATGGACTACCGTCTGGACTCAGAGTCTAAGCTCTATGGTTTAGTATCTATAATTAAGGCTCCAACGTCAAGGCTTAAGGCTTTATATTTTAGCATCTAGTCTTAAGGTCTAGGGTTGAGAGCTTCTCGTCTAGGATGAACGGTCTATGGTAGAGAGTGGGGCATCTGGGGTGAAGCATATACGATCTACGTTTAAGGATCTAGGATCTACGGTGTAGGATCTAGGATTAATGGACTACCGTCTGGACTTAGCGTCTAGGGTTAAAGGATTATAGAGAAGCGACTCGGGTCTAGGGTTTAGTATCTAGGATTAAGGCTCCAGCGTCTAGGCTTAAGGCTTTATAGTTTAGCATCTAGTCTTAAGGTCTAGGGATTAGAGCTTTGCATCTAGGATGAACACTTTATAATAGAGACTGTAGCGTCTGGGATTAAGCATATACGGTCTACGTTTAAGGATCTAGGGTCTACGGTGTAGGATCTAGGATTAATGGACTACCGTCTTTACTCAGCGTCTAAGCTCTATGGTTTAGTATCTAGGATTAAGTCCCCAGCGTCAAGGCTTAAGGCTTTATAGTTTAGCATCTAGTCTTAAGGTCTAGGGTTTAGAGCTTTGCGTCTAGGATGAACGGTCTATGGTATAGAGTGGAGCATCTGGGGTGAAGCATATACTGTCTACATTTAAGGATCTGGGGTCTACGGTGTAGGATCTCGGATTAATGGACTACCGTCTGGACTCAGAGTCTATGCTCTATGGTTTAGTATCTATAATTAAGGCTCCAACGTCAAGGCTTAAGGCTTTATATTTTAGCATCTAGTCTTAAGGTCTAGGGATTAGAGCTTTGCGTCTAGGATGAACACTTTATAATAGAGACTGTAGCGTCTGGGATTAAGCATATACGGTCTACGTTTAAGGATCTAGGTTCTACGGTGTAGGATCTAGGATTAATAGACTACCGTCTTTACTCAGCGTCTAAGCTCTATGGTTTAGTATCTAGGATTAAGTCCCCAGCGTCAAGGCTTAAGGCTTTATAGTTTAGAATCTGGTCTTAAGGTCTAGGGTTTAGAGCTTAGCGTCTAGGCTGAACGGTCTATGGTAGAGTGTGTAGCGTCTGGGGTGAAGCATATACGGTCTACGTTTAAGGATCTCGGGTCTACGGTGTAGGATCTAGGATTAATGGACTACCGTCTGGACTTAGCGTCTAGGGTTAAAGGATTATAGAGAAGCGACTCGGGTCTAGGGTTTAGTATCTAGGATTAAGGCTCCAGCGTCTAGGCTTAAGGCTTTATAGTTTAGCATCTAGTCTTAAGGTCTAGGGTTTAGAGCTTTGCGTCTAGGATGAACGGTCTATGGTATAGAGTGGAGCATCTGGGGTGAAGCATATACGGTCTACGTTTAAGGATCTAGGGTCTACGGTGTAGGATCTAGGATTAATGGACTACCGTCTGGACTCAGAGTCTAAGCTCTATGGTTTAGTATCTATAATTAAGGCTCCAACGTCAAGGCTTAAGGCTTTATATTTTAGCATCTAGTCTTAAGGTCTAGGGTTGAGAGCTTTGCGTCTAGGATGAACGGTCTATGGTATAGAGTGGAGCATCTGCGGTGAAGCATATACGATCTACGTTTAAGGATCTAGGATCTACGGTGTAGGATCTAGGATTAATGGACTACCGTCTGGACTTAGCGTCTAGGGTTAAAGGATTATAGAGAAGCCACTCGGGTCTAGGGTTTAGTATCTAGGATTAAGGCTCCAGCGTCTAGGCTTAAGGCATTATAGTTTAGCATCTAGTCTTAAGGTCTAGGTATTAGAGCTTTGCATCTAGGATGAACACTTTATAATAGAGACTGTAGCGTCTGGGATTAAGCATATACGGTCTACGTTTAAGGATCTAGGGTCTACGGTGTAGGATCTAGGATTAATGGACTACCGTCTTTACTCAGCGTCTAAGCTCTATGGTTTAGTATCTAGGATTAAGTCCCCAGCGTCAAGGCTTAAGGCTTTATAGTTTAGCATCTAGTCTTAAGGTCTAGGGTTGAGAGCTTTGCGTCTAGGATGAACTGTCTATGGTATAGAGTGGAGCATCTGCGGTGAAGCATATACGATCTACGTTTAAGGATCTCGGGTCTACGGTGTAGGATCTAGGATTAATGGACTACCGTCTGGACTCAGCGTCTAAGCTCTATGGTTTAGTATCTAGGATTAAGTCCCCAGCGTCAAGGCTTAAGGCTTTATAGTTTAGCATCTAGGCTTAAGGT
Source organism: Apus apus (assembly GCF_020740795.1). Classification (NCBI taxonomy): domain Eukaryota; kingdom Metazoa; phylum Chordata; class Aves; order Apodiformes; family Apodidae; genus Apus; species Apus apus. The sequence goes on along the minus strand of NC_067285.1, from coordinate 38,090,909 downwards.
CTAGGGTTTAGAGCTTTGCGTCTAGGATGAACGGTCTATGGTAGAGTGTGTAGCGTCTGGGGTGAAGCATATACGATCTACGTTTAAGGATATCGGGTCTACGGTGTAGGATCTAGGATTAATGGACTACCGTCTGGACTTAGCGTCTAGGGTTAAAGGATTATAGAGAAGCCACTCGGGTCTAGGGTTTAGTATCTAGGATTAAGGCTCCAGCGTCTAGGCTTAAGGCTTTATAGTTTAGCATTTAGTCTTAAGGTCTAGGGTTGAGAGCTTTGCGTCTAGGATGAACGGTCTATGGTAGAGTGTGTAGCGTCTGGGGTGAAGCATATACGATCTACGTTTAAGGATCTCGGGTCTACGTTGTAGGATCTAGGATTAATGGACTACCGTCTGGACTTAGCGTCTAGGGTAAAAAGGATTATAGAGAAGCGACTCGGGTCTAGGGTTTAGTATCTAGGATTAAGGCTCCAGCGTCTAGGCTTAAGGCTTTATAGTTTAGCATCTAGTCTTAAGGTCTAGGGTTGAGAGCTTTGCGTCTAGGATGAACGGTCTATGGTATAGAGTGGAGCATCTGCGGTGAAGCATATACGATCTACGTTTAAGGATCTATGGTCTACGGTGTAGGATCTAGGATTAATGGACTACCGTCTTTACTCAGCGTCTAAGCTCTATGGTTTAGTATCTAGGATTAAGGCTCCAGCGTCAAGGCTTAAGGCTTTAAAGGAGTGGAGCATCTGGGGTGAAGCATATACTGTCTACATTTAAGGATCTGGGGTCTACGGTGTAGGATCTCGGATTAATGGACTACCGTCTGGACTTAGCGTCTAGGGTTAAAGGATTATAGAGAAGCGGCTCGGGTCTAGGTTTTAGTATCTAGGATTAAGGCTCCAGCGTCTAGGCTTAAGGCTTTATTGTTTAGCATCTAGTCTTAAGGTCTAGGGATTAGAGCTTTGCATCTAGGATGAACACTTTATAATAGAGACTGTAGCGTCTGGGATTAAGCATATACGGTCTACTTTTAAGGATCTAGGGTCTACGGTGTAGGATCTAGGATTAATGGACGACTGTCTTTACTTAGCGTCTATGGTTAAAGGATTATAGAGAAGCGTCTCTGGTCTAGGGTTTAGTATCTAGGATTAAGGCTCCAGCGTCTAGGCTTAAGGCTTTATAGTTTAGCATCTAGTCTTAAGGTCTAGGGTTTAGAGCTTTGCGTCTAGGATGAACGGTCTATGGTATAGAGTGGAGCATCTGGGGTGAAGCATATACGGTCTACGTTTAAGGATCTAGATCCTACGGTGTAGGATCTAGGTTTAATGGACTACCGTCTGGACTCAGAGTCTAAGCTCTATGGTTTAGTATCTATAATTAAGGCTCCAACGTCAAGGCTTAAGGCTTTATATTTTAGCATCTAGTCTTAAGGTCTAGGGTTGAGAGCTTTGCGTCTAGGATGAACGGTCTATGGTATAGAGTGGAGCATCTGCGGTGAAGCATATACGATCTACGTTTAAGGATCTAGGATCTACGGTGTAGGATCTAGGATTAAAGGACTACCGTCTGGACTTAGCGTCTAGGGTTAAAGGATTATAGAGAAGCCACTCGGGTCTAGGGTTTAGTATCTAGGATTAAGGCTCCAGCGTCTAGGCTTAAGGCATTATAGTTTAGCATCTAGTCTTAAGGTCTAGGGTTTAGAGCTTTGCGTCTAGGATGAACGGTCTATGGTATAGAGTGGAGCATCTGCGGTGAAGCATATGCGATCTACGTTTAAGGATCTAGGGTCTACGGTGTAGGATCTAGGATTAATGGACTACCGTCTGGACTCAGCGTCTAAGCTCTATGGTTTAGTATCTAGGATTAAGGCTCCAGCGTCAAGGCTTAAGGCTTTATAGTTTAGCATCTAGGCTTAAGGTCTAGGGTTTAGAGCTTTGCGTATAGGAAGAACGGTCTATGGTAGAGAGTGGAGCATCTGGGGTGAAGCATATACTGTCTACATTTAAGGATCTGGGGTCTACGGTGTAGGATCTCGGATTAATGGACTACCGTCTGGACTCAGAGTCTATGCTCTATGGTTTAGTATTTATAATTAAGGCTCCAACGTCAAGGCTTAAGGCTTTATATTTTAGCATCTAGTCTTAAGGTCTAGGGATTAGAGCTTTGCATCTAGGATGAACACTTTATAATAGAGACTGTAGCGTCTGGGATTAAGCATATACGGTCTACGTTTAAGGATCTAGGTTCTACGGTGTAGGATCTAGGATTAATAGACTACCGTCTTTACTCAGCGTCTAAGCTCTATGGTTTAGTATCTAGGATTAAGTCCCCAGCGTCAAGGCTTAAGGCTTTATAGTTTAGAATCTGGTCTTAAGGTCTAGGGTTTAGAGCTTAGCCTCTAGGCTGAACGGTCTATGGTAGAGTGTGTAGCGTCTGGGGTGAAGCATATACGGTCTACATTTAAGGATCTCGGGTCTACGGTGTAGGATCTAGGATTAATGGACTACCGTCTGGACTTAGCGTCTAGGGTTAAAGGATTATAGAGAAGCGACTCGGGTCTAGGTTTTAGTATCTAGGATTAAGGCTCCAGCGTCTAGGCTTAAGGCTTTATAGTTTAGCATCTAGTCTTAAGGTCTAGGGTTTAGAGCTTTGCGTCTAGGATGAACGGTCTATGGTATAGAGTGGAGCATCTGGGGTGAAGCATATACGGTCTACGTTTAAGGATCTAGGGTCTACGGTGTAGGATCTAGGATTAATGGACTACCGTCTGGACTCAGAGTCTAAGCTCTATGGTTCAGTATCTATAATTAAGGCTCCAACGTCAAGGCTTAAGGCTTTATATTTTAGCATCTAGTCTTAAGGTCTAGGGTTGAGAGCTTTGCGTCTAGGATGAACGGTCTATGGTAGAGAGTGGGGCATCTGGGGTGAAGCATATACGATCTACGTTTAAGGATCTAGGATCTACGGTGTAGGATCTAGGATTAATGGACTACCGTCTGGACTTAGCGTCTAGGGTTAAAGGATTATAGAGAAGCGACTCGGGTCTAGGGTTTAGTATCTAGGATTAAGGCTCCAGCGTCTAGGCTTAAGGCTTTATAGTTTAGCATCTAGTCTTAAGGTCTAGGGATTAGAGCTTTGCATCTAGGATGAACACTTTATAATAGAGACTGTAGCGTCTGGGATTAAGCATATACGGTCTACGTTTAAGGATCTAGGTTCTACGGTGTAGGATCTAGGATTAATAGTCTACCGTCTTTACTCAGCGTCTAAACTCTATGGTTTAGTATCTAGGATTAAGTCCCCAGCGTCAAGGCTTAAGGCTTTATAGTTTAGAATCTGGTCTTAAGGTCTAGGGTTTAGAGCTTAGCGTCTAGGCTGAACGGTCTATGGTAGAGTGTGTAGCGTCTGGGGTGAAGCATATACGGTCTACGTTTAAGGATCTCGGGTCTACGGTGTAGGATCTAGGATTAATGGACTAACGTCTGGACTTAGCGTCTAGGGTTAAAGCATTATAGATAAGAATCTAGGTTATAGGGTTTAGTATCTAGGATTAAGGCTCCAGCGTCTAGGCTTAAGGCTTTATAGTTTAGCATCTAGTCTTAAGGTCTAGGGTTTAGAGCTTTGCGTCTAGGATGAACGGTCTATGGTATAGAGTGTAGAGTCTGGGGTGAAGCATATACGGTCTATGTTTAAGGATCTAGGGTCTACGGTGTAGGATCTAGGATTAATGGACTACCGTCTGGACTCAGCGTCTAAGCTCTATGGTTTAGTATCTAGGATTAAGTCCCCAGCCTCAAGGCTTAAGGCTTTATAGTTTAGCATCTAGTCTTAAGGTCTAGGGTTTAGAGCTTTGCGTCTAGGATGAACTGTCTATGGTATAGAGTGGAGCATCTGCGGTGAAGCATATACGATCTACGTTTAAGGATCTCGGGTCTACGGTGTAGGATCTAGGATTAATGGACTACCGTCTGGACTCAGCGTCTAAGCTCTATGGTTTAGTATCTAGGATTAAGTCCCCAGCGTCAAGGCTTAAGGCTTTATAGTTTAGCATCTAGTCTTAAGGTCTAGGGTTTAGAGCTTTGCGTCTAGGATGAACGGTCTATGGTAGAGTGTGTAGCGTCTGGGGTGAAGCATATACGATCTACGTTTAAGGATCTCGGGTCTACGGTGTAGGATCTAGGATTAATGGACTACCGTCTGGACTTAGCGTCTAGGGTTAAAGGATTATAGAGAAGCGACTCGGGTCTAGGGTTTAGTATCTAGGATTAAGGCTCCAGCGTCTAGGCTTAAGGCTTTATAGTTTAGCATCTAGTCTTAAGGTCTAGGGTTGAGAGCTTTGCGTCTAGGATGAACGGTCTATGGTATATAGTGGAGCATCTGCGGTGAAGCATATACGATCTACGTTTAAGGATCTATGGTCTACGGTGTAGGATCTAGGATTAATGGACTACCGTCTTTACTCAGCGTCTAAGCTCTATGGTTTAGTATCTAGGATTAAGGCTCCAGCGTCAAGGCTTAAGGCTTTATAGGAGTGGAGCATCTGGGGTGAAGCATATACTGTCTACATTTAAGGATCTGGGGTCTACGGTGTAGGATCTCGGATTAATGGACTACCGTCTGGACTTAGCGTCTAGGGTTAAAGGATTATAGAGAAGCGTCTCGGGTCTAGGTTTTAGTATCTAGGATTAAGGCTCCAGCGTCTAGGCTTAAGGCTTTATAGTTTAGCATCTAGTCTTAAGGTCTAGGGTTGAGAGCTTTGCGTCTAGGATGAACGGTCTATGGTATAGAGTGGAGCATCTGCGGTGAAGCATATACGATCTACGTTTAAGGATCTATGGTCTACGGTGTAGGATCTAGGATTAATGGACTACCGTCTTTACTCTGCGTCTAAGCTCTATGGTTTAGTATCTAGGATTAAGGCTCCAGAGTCAAGGCTTAAGGCTTTATAGGAGAGGAGTATCTGGGGTGAAGCATATACTGTCTACATTTAAGGATCTAGGGTCTACGGTGTAGGATCTCGGATTAATAGACTACCGTCTGGACTTAGCGTCTAGGGTTAAAGGATTATAGAGAAGCATCTAGGGTTTAGTATCTAGGATTAAGGCTCCAGCGTCTAGGCTTAAGGCTTTATATATTATCATCTAGTCTTAAGGTCTAGGGTTTAGAGCTTAGCGTCTAGGCTGAACGGTCTATGGTAGAGTGTGTAGCGTCTGGGGTGAAGCATATACGGTCTACGTTTAAGGATCTAGGGTCTACGGTGTAGGATCTAGGATTAATGGACTACCGTCTGGACTTAGCGTCTAGGGTTAAAGGATTATAGAGAAGCGTCTCGGGTCTAGGTTTTAGTATCTAGGATTAAGGCTCCAGCTTCTAGGTTTAGGGCTTTATAGTTTAGCATCTAGTCTTAAGGTCTAGGGTTTAAAGCTTTGCGTCTAGGATGAACGGTCTATGGTATAGAGTGGAACATCTGGGGTGAAGCATATACGGTCTACGTTTAAGGATCTAGGGTCTACGGTGTAGGATCTAGGATTAATGGACTACCGTCTGGACTCAGAGTCTAAGCTCTATGGTTTAGTATCTATAATTAAGGCTCCAACGTCAAGGCTTAAGGCTTTATATTTTAGCATCTAGTCTTAAGGTCTAGGGTTGAGAGCTTTTCGTCTAGGATGAACGGTCTATGGTAGAGAGTGGGGCATCTGGGGTGAAGCATATACGATCTACGTTTAAGGATCTAGGATCTACGGTGTAGGATCTAGGATTAATGGACTACCGTCTGGACTTAGCGTCTAGGGTTAAAGGATTATAGAGAAGCGACTCGGGTCTAGGGTTTAGTATCTAGGATTAAGGCTCCAGCGTCTAGGCTTAAGGCTTTATAGTTTAGCATCTAGTCTTAGGGTCTAGGGATTAGAGCTTTGCATCTAGGATGAACACTTTATAATAGAGACTGTAGCGTCTGGGATTAAGCATATACGGTCTACGTTTAAGGATCTAGGGTCTACGGTGTAGGATCTAGGATTAATGGACTACCGTCTTTACTCAGCGTCTAAGCTCTATGGTTTAGTATCTAGGATTAAGTCCCCAGCGTCAAGGCTTAAGGCTTTATAGTTTAGCATCTAGTCTTAAGGTCTAGGGTTTAGAGCTTTGCGTCTAGGATGAACGGTCTATGGTATAGAGTGGAGCATCTGGGGTGAAGCATATACTGTCTACATTTAAGGATCTGGGGTCTACGGTGTAGGATCTCGGATTAATGGACTACCGTCTGGACTCAGAGTCTAAGCTCTATGGTTTAGTATCTATAATTAAGGCTCCAACGTCAAGGCTTAAGGCTTTATAGTTTAGCATCTAGTCTTAAGGTCTAGGGATTAGAGCTTTGCATCTAGGATGAACACTTTATAATAGAGACTGTAGCGTCTGGGATTAAGCATATACGGTCTACGTTTAAGGATCTAGGTTCTACGGTGTAGGATCTAGGATTAATAGACTACCGTCTTTACTCAGCGTCTAAGCTCTATGGTTTAGTATCTAGGATTAAGTCCCCAGCGTCAAGGCTTAAGGCTTTATAGTTTAGAATCTGGTCTTAAGGTCTAGGGTTTAGAGCTTAGCGTCTAGGCTGAACGGTCTATGGTAGAGTGTGTAGCGTCTGGGGTGAAGCATATACGGTCTACGTTTAAGGATCTAGGGTCTACGGTGTAGGATCTAGGATTAATGGACTACCGTCTGGACTTAGCGTCTAGGGTTAAAGGATTATAGAGAAGCATCTAGGTTTCAGTATCTAGGATTAAGGCTCCAGCGTCTAGGCTTAAGTCTTTATAGTTTAGCATCTAGTCTTAAGGTCTAGGGTTTAGAGCTTTGCGTCTAGGATGAACGGTCTATGGTATAGAGTGGAGCATCTGGGGTGAAGCATATACGGTCTACGTTTAAGGATCTAGGGTCTACGGTGTAGGATCTAGGATTAATGGACTACCGTCTGGACTCAGAGTCTAAGCTCTATGGTTTAGTATCTATAATTAAGGCTCCAACGTCAAGGCTTAAGGCTTTATATTTTAGCATCTAGTCTTAAGGTCTAAGGTTGAGAGCTTTGCGTCTAGGATGAACGGTCTATGGTATAGAGTGGAGCATCTGCGGTGAAGCATATACGATCTACGTTTAAGGATCTAGGATCTACGGTGTAGGATCTAGGATTAATGGACTACCGTCTGGACTTAGCGTCTAGGGTTAAAGGATTATAGAGAAGCCACTCGGGTCTAGGGTTTAGTATCTAGGATTAAGGCTCCAGCGTCTAGGCTTAAGGCATTATAGTTTAGCATCTAGTCTTAAGGTCTAGGTATTAGAGCTTTGCATCTAGGATGAACACTTTATAATAGAGACTGTAGCGTCTGGGATTAAGCATATACGGTCTACGTTTAAGGATCTAAGGTCTACGGTGTAGGATCTAGGATTAATGGACTACCGTCTTTACTCAGCGTCTAAGCTCTATGGTTTAGTATCTAGGATTAAGTCCCCAGCGTCAAGGCTTAAGGCTTTATAGTTTAGCATCTAGTCTTAAGGTCTAGGGTTTAGAGCTTTGCGTCTAGGATGAACGGTCTATGGTAGAGTGTGTAGCGTCTGGGGTGAAGCATATACGGTCTACATTTAAGGATCTCGGGTCTACGGTGTAGGATCTAGGATTAATGGACTACCGTCTGGACTTAGCGTCTAGGGTTAAAGGATTATAGAGAAGCGACTCGAGTCTAGGGTTTAGTATCTAGGATTAAGGCTCCAGCGTCTAGGCTTAAGGCTTTATAGTTTAGCATCTAGTCTTAAGGTCTAGGGTTTAGAGCGTTGCGTCTAGGATGAACGGTCTATGGTATAGAGTGGAGCATCTGGGGTGAAGCATATACGGTCTATGTTTAAGGATCTAGGGTCTACGGTGTAGGATCTAGGATTAATGGACTACCGTCTGGACTCAGCGTCTAAGCTCTATGGTTTAGTATCTAGGATTAAGTCCCCAGCCTCAAGGCTTAAGGCTTTATAGTTTAGCATCTAGTCTTAAGGTCTAGGGTTTAGAGCTTTGCGTCTAGGATGAACTGTCTATGGTATAGAGTGGAGCATCTGCGGTGAAGCATATACGATCTACGTTTAAGGATCTCGGGTCTACGGTGTAGGATCTAGGATTAATGGACTACCGTCTGGACTCAGAGTCTAAGCTCTATGGTTTAGTATCTAGGATTAAGTCCCCAGCGTCAAGGCTTAAGGCTTTATAGTTTAGCATCTAGTCTTAAGGTCTAGGGTTTAGAGCTTTGCGTCTAGGATGAACGGTCTATGGTAGAGTGTGTAGCGTCTGGGGTGAAGCATATACGATCTACGTTTAAGGATCTCGGGTCTACGGTGTAGGATCTAGGATTAATGGACTACCGTCTGGACTTAGCGTCTAGGGTTAAAGGATTATAGAGAAGCGACTCGGGTCTAGGGTTTAGTATCTAGGATTAAGGCTCCAGCGTCTAGGCTTAAGGCTTTATAGTTTAGCATCTAGTCTTAAGGTCTAGGGTTGAGAGCTTTGCGTCTAGGATGAACGGTCTATGGTATAGAGTGGAGCATCTGCGGTGAAGCATATACGATCTACGTTTAAGGATCTAGGGTCTACGGTGTAGGATCTAGGATTAATGGACTACCGTCTTTACTCAGCGTCTAAGCTCTATGGTTTAGTATCTAGGATTAAGGCTCCAGCGTCAAGGCTTAAGGCTTTATAGGAGTGGAGCATCTGGGGTGAAGCATACACTGTCTACATTTAAGGATCTGGGGTCTACGGTGTAGGATCTCGGATTAATGGACTACCGTCTGGACTTAGCGTCTAGGGTTAAAGGATTATAGAGAAGCGTCTCGGGTCTAGGTTTTAGTATCTAGGATTAAGGCTCCAGCGTCTAGGCTTAAGGCTTTATAGTTTAGCATCTAGTCTTAAGGTCTAGGGTTGAGAGCTTTGCGTCTAGGATGAACGGTCTATGGTATAGAGTGGAGCATCTGCGGTGAAGCATATACGATCTACGTTTAAGGATCTATGGTCTACGGTGTAGGATCTAGGATTAATGGACTACCGTCTTTACTCAGCGTCTAAGCTCTATGGTTTAGTATCTAGGATTAAGGCTCCAGAGTCAAGGCTTAAGGCTTTATAGGAGAGGAGTATCTGGGGTGAAGCATATACTGTCTACATTTAAGGATCTAGGGTCTACGGTGTAGGATCTCGGATTAATAGACTACCGTCTGGACTTAGCGTCTAGGGTTAAAGGATTATAGAGAAGCAACTCGGGTCTAGGGTTTAGTATCTAGGATTAAGGCTCCAGCGTCTAGGCTTAAGGCTTTATAGTTTAGCATCTAGTCTTAAGGTCTAGGGTTTAGAGCTTAGCGTCTAGGCTGAACGGTCTATGGTAGAGTGTGTAGCGTCTGGGGTGAAGCATATACGGTCTACGTTTAAGGATCTCGGGTCTACGGTGTAGGATCTAGGATTAATGGACTACCGTCTGGACTTAGCGTCTAGGGTTAAAGGATTATAGAGAAGCGACTCGGGTCTAGGTTTTAGTATCTAGGCTTAAGGCTCCAGCTTCTAGGTTTAGGGCTTTATAGTTTAGCATCTAGTCTTAAGGTCTAGGGTTTAAAGCTTTGCGTCTAGGATGAACGGTCTATGGTATAGAGTGGAACATCTGGGGTGAAGCATATACGGTCTACGTTTAAGGATCTAGGGTCTACGGTGTAGGATCTAGGATTAATGGACTACCGTCTGGACTCAGAGTCTAAGCTCTATGGTTTAGTATCTATAATTAAGGCTCCAACGTCAAGGCTTAAGGCTTTATATTTTAGCATCTAGTCTTAAGGTCTAGGGTTGAGAGCTTTTCGTCTAGGATGAACGGTCTATGGTAGAGAGTGGGGCATCTGGGGTGAAGCATATACGATCTACGTTTAAGGATCTACGGTGTAGGATCTAGGATTAATGGACTACCGTCTGGACTTAGCGTCTAGGGTTAAAGGATTATAGAGAAGCGACTCGGGTCTAGGGTTTAGTATCTAGGATTAAGGCTCCAGCGTCTAGGCTTAAGGCTTTATAGTTTAGCATCTAGTCTTAAGGTCTAGGGATTAGAGCTTTGCATCTAGGATGAACACTTTATAATAGAGACTGTAGCGTCTGGGATTAAGCATATACGGTCTACGTTTAAGGATCTAGGGTCTACGGTGTAGGATCTAGGATTAATGGACTACCGTCTTTACTCAGCGTCTAAGCTCTATGGTTTAGTATCTAGGATTAAGTCCCCAGCGTCAAGGCTTAAGGCTTTATAGTTTAGCATCTAGTCTTAAGGTCTAGGGTTTAGAGCTTTGCGTCTAGGATGAACGGTCTATGGTATAGAGTGGAGCATCTGGGGTGAAGCATATACTGTCTACATTTAAGGATCTGGGGTCTACGGTGTAGGATCTCGGATTAATGGACTACCGTCTGGACTCAGAGTCTAAGCTCTATGGTTTAGTATCTATAATTAAGGCTCCAACGTCAAGGCTTAAGGCTTTATAGTTTAGCATCTAGTCTTAAGGTCTAGGGATTAGAGCTTTGCATCTAGGATGAACACTTTATAATAGAGACTGTAGCGTCTGGGATTAAGCATATACGGTCTACGTTTAAGGATCTAGGTTCTACGGTGTAGGATCTAGGATTAATAGACTACCGTCTTTACTCAGCGTCTAAGCTCTATGGTTTAGTATCTAGGATTAAGTCCCCAGCGTCAAGGCTTAAGGCTTTATAGTTTAGAATCTGGTCTTAAGGTCTAGGGTTTAGAGCTTAGCGTCTAGGCTGAACGGTCTATGGTATAGAGTGTAGCGTCTGGGGTGAAGCATATACGGTCTACGTTTAAGGATCTCGGGTCTACGGTGTAGGATCTAGGATTAATGGACTACCGTCTGGACTTAGCGTCTAGGGTTAAAGGATTATAGAGAAGCATCTAGGTTTCAGTATTTAGGATTAATCCTCCAGCGTCTAGGCTTAAGGCTTTATAGTTTAGCATCTAGTCTTAAGGTCTAGGGTTTAGAGCTTTGCGTCTAGGATGAACGGTCTATGGTATAGAGTGGAGCATCTGGGGTGAAGCATATACGGTCTATGTTTAAGGATCTAGGGTCTACGGTGTAGGATCTAGGATTAATGGACTACCGTCTGGACTCAGAGTCTAAGCTCTATGGTTTAGTATCTATAATTAAGGCTCCAACGTCAAGGCTTAAGGCTTTATATTTTAGCATCTAGTCTTAAGGTCTAAGGTTGAGAGCTTTGCGTCTAGGATGAACGGTCTATGGTATAGAGTGGAGCATCTGCGGTGAAGCATATACGATCTACGTTTAAGGATCTAGGATCTACGGTGTAGGATCTAGGATTAATGGACTACCGTCTGGACTTAGCGTCTAGGGTTAAAGGATTATAGAGAAGCCACTCGGGTCTAGGGTTTAGTATCTAGGATTAAGGCTCCAGCGTCTAGGCTTAAGGCATTATAGTTTAGCATCTAGTCTTAAGGTCTAGGTATTAGAGCTTTGCATCTAGGATGAACACTTTATAATAGAGACTGTAGCGTCTGGGATTAAGCATATACGGTCTACGTTTAAGGATCTAGGGTCTACGGTGTAGGATCTAGGATTAATGGACTACCGTCTTTACTCAGCGTCTAAGCTCTATGGTTTAGTATCTAGGATTAAGTCCCCAGCGTCAAGGCTTAAGGCTTTATAGTTTAGCATCTAGTCTTAAGGTCTAGGGTTTAGAGCTTTGCGTCTAGGATGAACGGTCTATGGTATAGAGTGGAGCATCTGCGGTGAAGCATATACGATCTACGTTTAAGGATCTCGGGTCTACAGTGTAGGATCTCGGATTAATGGACTACCGTCTGGACTTAGCGTCTAGGGTTAAAGGATTATAGAGAAGCGACTCGGGTCTAGGTTTTAGTATCTAGGATTAAGGCTCCAGCGTCTAGGCTTAAGGCTTTATAGTTTAGCATCTAGTCTTAAGGTCTAGGGTTTAGAGCTTTGCGTCTAGGATGAACGGTCTATGGTTTAGAGTGGAGCATCTGGGGTGAAGCATATACGGTCTACGTTTAAGGATCTAGGGTCTACGGTGTAGGATCTAGGATTAATGGACTACCGTCTGGACTCAGAGTCTAAGCTCTATGGTTCAGTATCTATAATTAAGGCTCCAACGTCAAGGCTTAAGGCTTTATATTTTAGCATCTAGTCTTAAGGTCTAGGGTTGAGAGCTTTGCGTCTAGGATGAACGGTCTATGGTAGAGAGTGGGGCATCTGGGGTGAAGCATATACGATCTACGTTTAAGGATCTAGGATCTACGGTGTAGGATCTAGGATTAATGGACTACCGTCTGGACTTAGCGTCTAGGGTTAAAGGATTATAGAGAAGCGACTCGGGTCTAGGGTTTAGTATCTAGGATTAAGGCTCCAGCGTCTAGGCTTAAGGCTTTATAGTTTAGCATCTAGTCTTAAGGTCTAGGGTTGAGAGCTTTGCGTCTAGGATGAACGGTCTATGGTATATAGTGGAGCATCTGCGGTGAAGCATATACGATCTACGTTTAAGGATCTCGGGTCTACGGTGTAGGATCTAGGATTAATGGACTACCGTCTTTACTCAGCGTCTAAGCTCTATGGTTTAGTATCTAGGATTAAGGCTCCAGCGTCAAGGCTTAAGGCTTTATAGGAGTGGAGCATCTGGGGTGAAGCATACACTGTCTACATTTAAGGATCTGGGGTCTACGGTGTAGGATCTCGGATTAATGGACTACCGTCTGGACTTAGCGTCTAGGGTTAAAGGATTATAGAGAAGCGTCTCGGGTCTAGGTTTTAGTATCTAGGATTAAGGCTCCAGCGTCTAGGCTTAAGGCTTTATAGTTTAGCATCTAGTCTTAAGGTCTAGGGTTGAGAGCTTTGCGTCTAGGATGAACGGTCTATGGTATAGAGTGGAGCATCTGCGGTGAAGCATATACGATCTACGTTTAAGGATCTATGGTCTACGGTGTAGGATCTAGGATTAATGGACTACCGTCTTTACTCAGCGTCTAAGCTCTATGGTTTAGTATCTAGGATTAAGGCTCCAGCGTCAAGGCTTAAGGCTTTATAGGAGAGGAGCATCTGGGGTGAAGCATATACTGTCTACATTTAAGGATCTAGGGTCTACGGTGTAGGATCTAGGATTAATGGACTACCGTCTGGACTTAGCGTCTAGGGTTAAAGGATTATAGAGAAGCATCTAGGTTTTAGTATCTAGGATTAAGGCTCCAGCGTCTAGGCTTAAGGCTTTATAGTTTAGCATCTAGTCTTAAGGTCTAGGGATTAGAGCTTTGCGTCTAGGATGAACACTTTATAATAGAGACTGTAGCGTCTGGGATTAAGCATATACGGTCTACTTTTAAGGATCTAGGGTCTACGGTGCAGGATCTAGGATTAATGGACTACCGTCTTTACTCAGCGTCTAAGCTCTATGGTTTAGTATCTAGGATTAAGTCCCCAGCGTCAAGGCTTAAGGCTTTATAGTTTAGCATCTAGTCTTAAGGTCTAGGGATTAGAGCGTTGCGTCTAGGATGAACGGTCTATGGTATAGAGTGGAGCATCTGCGGTGAAGCATATACGATCTACGTTTAAGGATCTAGGGTCTACGGTGTAGGATCTAGGATTAATGGACTACCGTCTGGACTCAGCGTCTAAGCTCTATGGTTTAGTATCTAGGATTAAGGCTCCAGCGTCAAGGCTTAAGGCTTTATAGTTTAGCATCTAGTCTTAAGGTCTAGGGTTTAGAGCTTTGCGTCTAGGATGAACGGTCTATGGTATAGAGTGGAGCATCTGCGGTGAAGCATATACGATCTACGTTTAAGGATCTAGGGTCTACGGTGTAGGATCTAGGATTAATGGACTACCGTCTGGACTCAGCGTCTAAGCTCTATGGTTTAGTATCTAGGATTAAGGCTCCAGCGTCAAGGCTTAAGGCTTTATAGTTTAGCATCTAGTCTTAAGGTCTAGGGTTTAGAGCTTTGCGTCTAGGATGAAAGGTCTATGGTAGAGAGTGGAGCATCTGGGGTGAAGCATATACTGTCTACATTTAAGGATCTGGGGTCTACGGTATAGGATCTCAGATTAATGGACTACCGTCTGGACTCAGAGTCTAAGCTCTATGGTTTAGTATCTATAATTAAGGCTCCAACGTCAAAGCTTAAGGCTTTATATTTTAGCATCTAGTCTTAAGGTCTAGGGTTTAGAGTTTGCGTCTATGAAGAACGGTCTATGGTATAGAGTGGAGCATCTGGGGTGAAGCATATACGATCTACGTTTAAGGATCTTGGGTCTACGGTGTAGGATCTAGGATTAATGGACTACCGTCTGGACTTAGCGTCTAGGGTTAAAGGATTATAGAGCAGCGTTTCATGTCTAGGGTTTAGTATCTAGGATTAAGTCCCCAGCGTCAAGGCTTAAGGCTTTATAGTTTAGAATCTGGTCTTAAGGTCTAGGGTTTAGAGCTTAGCGTCTAGGCTGAACGGTCTATGGTAGAGTGTGTAGCGTCTGGGGTGAAGCATATACGGTCTACGTTTAAGGATCTCGGGTCTACGGTGTAGGATCTAGGATTAATGGACTACCGTCTGGATTTAGCGTCTAGGGTTAAAGGATTATAGAGAAGCGTCTCGGGTCTAGGGTTTAGTATCTAGGATTAAGGCTCCAGCGTCTAGGCTTAAGGCTTTATAGTTTAGCATCTAGTCTTAAGGTCTAGGGATTAGAGGTTTGCATCTAGGATGAACACTTTATAATAGAGACTGTAGCGTCTGGGATTAAGCATATACGGTCTACGTTTAAGGATCTAGGTTCTACGGTGTAGGATCTAGGATTAATAGTCTACCGTCTTTACTCAGCGTCTAAACTCTATGGTTTAGTATCTAGGATTAAGTCCCCAGCGTCAAGGCTTAAGGCTTTATAGTTTAGAATCTGGTCTTAAGGTCTAGGGTTTAGAGCTTAGCGTCTAGGCTGAACGGTCTATGGTAGAGTGTGTAGCGTCTGGGGTGAAGCATATACGGTCTACGTTTAAGGATCTCGGGTCTACGGTGTAGGATCTAGGATTAATGGACTAACGTCTGGACTTAGCGTCTAGGGTTAAAGGATTATAGAGAAGCGACTCGAGTCTAGGGTTTAGTATCTAGGATTAAGGCTCCAGCGTCTAGGTTTAAGGCTTTATAGTTTAGCATCTAGTCTTAAGGTCTAGGGTTTAGAGCTTTGCGTCTAGGATGAACGGTCTATGGTATAGAGTGGAGCATCTGGGGTGAAGCATATACGATCTACGTTTAAGGATCTAGGGTCTACGGTGTAGGATCTAGGATTAATGGACTACCGTCTGGACTCAGAGTCTAAGCTCTATGGTTCAGTATCTATAATTAAGGCTCCAACGTCAAGGCTTAAGGCTTTATATTTTAGCATCTAGTCTTAAGGTCTAGGGTTGAGAGCTTTGCGTCTAGGATGAACGGTCTATGGTAGAGAGTGGGGCATCTGGGGTGAAGCATATACGATCTACGTTTAAGGATCTAGGATCTACGGTGTAGGATCTAGGATTAATGGACTACCGTCTGGACTTAGCGTCTAGGGTTAAAGGATTATAGAGAAGCGACTCGGGTCTAGGGTTTAGTATCTAGGATTAAGGCTCCAGCGTCTAGGCTTAAGGCTTTATAGTTTAGCATCTAGTCTTAAGGTCTAGGGATTAGAGCTTTGCATCTAGGATGAACACTTTATAATAGAGACTGTAGCGTCTGGGATTAAGCATATACGGTCTACGTTTAAGGATCTAGGTTCTACGGTGTAGGATCTAGGATTAATAGTCTACCGTCTTTACTCAGCGTCTAAACTCTATGGTTTAGTATCTAGGATTAAGTCCCCAGCGTCAAGGCTTAAGGCTTTATAGTTTAGAATCTGGTCTTAAGGTCTAGGGTTTAGAGCTTAGCGTCTAGGCTGAACGGTCTATGGTAGAGTGTGTAGCGTCTGGGGTGAAGCATATACGGTCTACGTTTAAGGATCTAGGGTCTACGGTGTAGGATCTAGGATTAATGGACTAACGTCTGGACTTAGCGTCTAGGGTTAAAGTATTATAGATAAGAATCTAGGTTATAGGGTTTAGTATCTAGGATTAAGGCTCCAGCGTCTAGGCTTAAGGCTTTATAGTTTAGCATCTAGTCTTAAGGTCTAGGGTTTAGAGCTTTGCGTCTAGGATGAACGGTCTATGGTATAGAGTGGAGCATCTGGGGTGAAGCATATACGGTCTATGTTTAAGGATCTAGGGTCTACGGTGTAGGATCTAGGATTAATGGACTACCGTCTGGACTCAGCGTCTAAGCTCTATGGTTTAGTATCTAGGATTAAGTCCCCAGCCTCAAGGCTTAAGGCTTTATAGTTTAGCATCTAGTCATAAGGTCTAGGGTTTAGAGCTTTGCGTCTAGGATGAACTCTCTATGGTATAGAGTGGAGCATCTGCGGTGAAGCATATACGATCTACGTTTAAGGATCTCGGGTCTACGGTGTAGGGTCTAGGATTAATGGACTACCGTCTGGACTCAGAGTCTAAGCTCTATGGTTTAGTATCTAGGATTAAGTCCCCAGCGTCAAGGCTTAAGGCTTTATAGTTTAGCATCTAGTCTTAAGGTCTAGGGTTTAGAGCTTTACGTCTAGGATGAACGGTCTATGGTAGAGTGTGTAGCGTCTGGGGTGAAGCATATACGATCTACGTTTAAGGATCTCGGGTCTACGGTGTAGGATCTAGGATTAATGGACTACCGTCTGGACTTAGCGTCTAGGGTTAAAGGATTATAGAGAAGCGACTCGGGTCTAGGGTTTAGTATCTAGGATTAAGGCTCCAGCGTCTAGGCTTAAGGCTTTATAGTTTAGCATCTAGTCTTAAGGTCTAGGGTTGAGAGCTTTGCGTCTAGGATGAACGGTCTATGGTATATAGTGGAGCATCTGCGGTGAAGCATATACGATCTACGTTTAAGGATCTAGGGTCTACGGTGTAGGATCTAGGATTAATGGACTACCGTCTTTACTCAGCGTCTAAGCTCTATGGTTTAGTATCTAGGATTAAGGCTCCAGCGTCAAGGCTTAAGGCTTTATAGGAGTGGAGCATCTGGGGTGAAGCATATACTGTCTACATTTAAGGATCTGGGGTCTACGGTGTAGGATCTCGGATTAATGGACTACCGTCTGGACTTAGCGTCTAGGGTTAAAGGATTATAGAGAAGCGTCTCGGGTCTAGGTTTTAGTATCTAGGATTAAGGCTCCAGCGTCTAGGCTTAAGGCTTTATAGTTTAGCATCTAGTCTTAAGGTCTAGGGTTGAGAGCTTTGCGTCTAGGATGAACGGTCTATGGTATAGAGTGGAGCATCTGCGGTGAAGCATATACGATCTACGTTTAAGGATCTATGGTCTACGGTGTAGGATCTAGGATTAATGGACTACCGTCTTTACTCAGCGTCTAAGCTCTATGGTTTAGTATCTAGGATTAAGGCTCCAGCGTCAAGGCTTAAGGCTTTATAGGAGAGGAGTATCTGGGGTGAAGCATATACTGTCTACATTTAAGGATCTAGGGTCTACGGTGTAGGATCTCGGATTAATGGACTACCGTCTGGACTTAGCGTCTAGGGTTAAAGGATTATAGAGAAGCATCTAGGTTTTAGTATCTAGGATTAAGGCTCCAGCGTCTAGGCTTAAGGCTTTATAGTTTAGCATCTAGTCTTAAGGTCTAGGGATTAGAGCTTTGCATCTAGGATGAACACTTTATAATAGAGACTGTAGCGTCTGGGATTAAGCATATACGGTCTACTTTTAAGGATCTAGGGTCTACGGTGCAGGATCTAGGATTAATGGACTACCGTCTTTACTCAGCGTCTAAGCTCTATGGTTTAGTATCTAGGATTAAGTCCCCAGCGTCAAGGCTTAAGGCTTTATAGTTTAGCATCTAGTCTTAAGGTCTAGGGATTAGAGCGTTGCGTCTAGGATGAACGGTCTATGGTATAGAGTGGAGCATCTGCGGTGAAGCATATACGATCTACGTTTAAGGATCTAGGGTCTACGGTGTAGGATCTAGGATTAATGGACTACCGTCTGGACTCAGCGTCTAAGCTCTATGGTTTAGTATCTAGGATTAAGGCTCCAGCGTCAAGGCTTAAGGCTTTATAGTTTAGCATCTAGTCTTAAGGTCTAGGGTTTAGAGCTTTGCGTCTAGGATGAACGGTCTATGGTATAGAGTGGAGCATCTGCGGTGAAGCATATACGATCTACGTTTAAGGATCTAGGGTCTACGGTGTAGGATCTAGGATTAATGGACTACCGTCTGGACTCAGCGTCTAAGCTCTATGGTTTAGTATCTAGGATTAAGGCTCCAGCGTCAAGGCTTAAGGCTTTATAGTTTAGCATCTAGTCTTAAGGTCTAGGGTTTAGAGCTTTGCGTCTAGGATGAAAGGTCTATGGTAGAGAGTGGAGCATCTGGGGTGAAGCATATACTGTCTACATTTAAGGATCTGGGGTCTACGGTATAGGATCTCAGATTAATGGACTACCGTCTGGACTCAGAGTCTAAGCTCTATGGTTTAGTATCTATAATTAAGGCTCCAACGTCAAAGCTTAAGGCTTTATATTTTAGCATCTAGTCTTAAGGTCTAGGGTTTAGAGCTTTGCGTCTAGGATGAACGGTCTATGGTATAGAGTGGAGCATCTGGGGTGAAGCATATACGATCTACGTTTAAGGATCTTGGGTCTACGGTGTAGGATCTAGGATTAATGGACTACCGTCTGGACTTAGCGTCTAGGGTTAAAGGATTATAGAGCAGCGTTTCATGTCTAGGGTTTAGTATCTAGGATTAAGTCCCCAGCGTCAAGGCTTAAGGCTTTATAGTTTAGAATCTGGTCTTAAGGTCTAGGGTTTAGAGCTTAGCGTCTAGGCTGAACGGTCTATGGTAGAGTGTGTAGCGTCTGGGGTGAAGCATATACGGTCTACGTTTAAGGATCTAGGGTCTACGGTGTAGGATCTAGGATTAATGGACTACCGTCTGGATTTAGCGTCTAGGGTTAAAGGATTATAGAGAAGCGACTCGGGTCTAGGGTTTAGTATCTAGGATTAAGGCTCCAGCGTCTAGGCTTAAGGCTTTATAGTTTAGCATCTAGTCTTAAGGTCTAGGGATTAGAGGTTTGCATCTAGGATGAACACTTTATAATAGAGACTGTAGCGTCTGGGATTAAGCATATACGGTCTACGTTTAAGGATCTAGGGTCTACGGTGTAGGATCTAGGATTAATAGTCTACCGTCTTTACTCAGCGTCTAAACTCTATGGTTTAGTATCTAGGATTAAGTCCCCAGCGTCAAGGCTTAAGGCTTTATAGTTTAGAATCTGGTCTTAAGGTCTAGGGTTTAGAGCTTAGCGTCTAGGCTGAACGGTCTATGGTAGAGTGTATAGCGTCTGGGGTGAAGCATATACGGTCTACGTTTAAGGATCTCGGGTCTACGGTGTAGGATCTAGGATTAATGGACTACCGTCTGGACTTAGCGTCTAGGGTTAAAGGATTATAGAGAAGCGACTCGGGTCTAGGGTTTAGTATCTAGGATTAAGGCTCCAGCGTCTAGGCTTAAGGCTTTATAGTTTAGCATCTAGTCTTAAGGTCTAGGGTTGAGAGCTTTGCGTCTAGGATGAACGGTCTATGGTATAGAGTGGAGCATCTGCGGTGAAGCATATACGATCTACGTTTAAGGATATATGGTCTACGGTGTAGGATCTAGGATTAATGGACTACCGTCTGGACTTAGCGTCTAGGGTTAAAGGATTATAGAGAAGCGACTCGGGTCTAGGGTTTAGTATCTAGGATTAAGGCTCCAGCGTCTAGGCTTAAGGCTTTATAGTTTAGCATCTAGTCTTAAGGTCTAGGGTTGAGAGCTTTGCGTCTAGGATGAACGGTCTATGGTATAGAGTGGAGCATCTGCGGTGAAGCATATACGATCTACGTTTAAGGATCTATGGTCTACGGTGTAGGATCTAGGATTAATGGACTACCGTCTTTACTCAGCGTCTAAGCTCTATGGTTTAGTATCTAGGATTAAGGCTCCAGCGTCAAGGCTTAAGGCTTTATAGGAGTGGAGCATCTGGAGTGAAGCATACACTGTCTACATTTAAGGATCTGGGGTCTACGGTGTAGGATCTCGGATTAATGGACTACCGTCTGGACTTAGCGTCTAGGGTTAAAGGATTATAGAGAAGCGGCTCGGGTCTAGGTTTTAGTATCTAGGATTAAGGCTCCAGCGTCTAGGCTTAAGGCTTTATAGTTTAGCATCTAGTCTTAAGGTCTAGGGATTAGAGCTTTGCATCTAGGATGAACACTTTATAATAGAGACTGTAGCGTCTGGGATTAAGCATATACGGTCTACTTTTAAGGATCTAGGGTCTACGGTGTAGGATCTAGGATTAATGGACGACTGTCTTTACTTTGCGTCTATGGTTAAAGGATTATAGAGAAGCGTCTCTGGTCTAGGGTTTAGTATCTAGGATTAAGGCTCCAGCGTCTAGGCTTAAGGCTTTATAGTTTAGCATCTAGTCTTAAGGTCTAGGGTTTAGAGCTTTGCGTCTAGGATGAACGGTCTATGGTATAGAGTGGAGCATCTGCGGTGAAGCATATACGATCTACGTTTAAGGATCTAGGATCTACGGTGTAGGATCTAGGTTTAATGGACTACCGTCTGGACTTAGCGTCTAGGATTAAAGGATTATAGAGAAGCGACTCGGGTCTAGGGTTTAGTATCTAGGATTAAGGCTCCAGCGTCTAGGCTTAAGGCTTTATAGTCTAGCATCTAGTCTTAAGGTCTAGGATTTAGACTTTTGCGTCTAGGATGAATGGTCTATGGTAGAGAGTGGAGCATCTGCGGTGAAGCATATACTGTCTACATTTAAGGATCTGGGGTCTACGGTGTAGGATCTAGGATTAATGGACTACCGTCTGGACTTAGCGTCTAGGGTTAAAGGATTATAGAGCAGCGATTCATGTCTAGGGTTTAGTATCTAGGATTAAGGCTCCAGCGTCTAGGCTTAAGGCTTTATAGTTTATCATCTACCCTTAAATCTAGGGTTGAGAGCTTTGCGTCTAGGATGAACGGTCTATGGTATAGAGTGGAGCATCTGCGGTGAAGCATATACGATCTACGTTTAAGGATCTAGGATCTACGGTGTAGGATCTAGGATTAATGGACTACCGTCTGGACTTAGCGTCTAGGGTTAAAGGATTATAGAGAAACCACTCGGGTCTAGGGTTTAGTATCTAGGATTAAGGCTCCAGCGTCTAGGCTTGAGGCATTATAGTTTAGCATCTAGTCTTAAGGTCTAGGGATTAGAGCTTTGCATCTAGGATGAACACTTTATAATAGAGACTGTAGCGTCTGGGATTAAGCATATACGGTCTACGTTTAAGGATCTAGGGTCTACGGTGTAGGATCTAGGATTAATGGACTACCATCTTTACTCAGCGTCTAAGCTCTATGGTTTAGTATCTAGGATTAAGTCCCCAGCATCAAGGCTTAAGGCTTTATAGTTTAGCATCTAGTCTTAAGGTCTAGGGTTTAGAGCTTTGCGTCTAGGATGAATGGTCTATGGTATAGAGTGGAGCATCTGCGGTGAAGCATATACGATCTACGTTTAAGGATCTATGGTCTACGGTGTAGGATCTAGGATTAATGGACTACCGTCTGGACTCAGCGTCTAAGCTCTATGGTTTAGTATCTAGGATTAAGGCTCCAGCGTCAAGGCTTAAGGCTTTATAGTTTAGCATCTAGGCTTAAGGTCTAGGGTTTAGAGCTTTGCGTATAGGATGAACGGTCTATGGTAGAGAGTGGAGCATCTGGGGTGAAGCATATACTGTCTACATTTAAGGATCTGGGGTCTACGGTGTAGGATCTCGGATTAATGGACTACCGTCTGGACTCAGAGTCTATGCTCTATGGTTTAGTATTTATAATTAAGGCTCCAACGTCAAGGCTTAAGGCTTTATATTTTAGCATCTAGTCTTAAGGTCTAGGGATTAGAGCTTTGCATCTAGGATGAACACTTTATAATAGAGACTGTAGCGTCTGGGATTAAGCATATACGGTCTACGTTTAAGGATCTAGGTTCTACGGTGTAGGATCTAGGATTAATGGACTACCGTCTGGACTCAGCGTCTAAACTCTATGGTTTAGTATCTAGGATTAAGTCCCCAGCGTCAAGGCTTAAGGCTTTATAGTTTAGAATCTGGTCTTAAGGTCTAGGGTTTAGAGCTTAGCGTCTAGGCTGAACGGTCTATGGTAGAGTGTGTAGCGTCTGGGGTGAAGCATATACGGTCTACGTTTAAGGATCTCGGGTCTACGGTGTAGGATCTAGGATTAATGGACTACCGTCTGGACTTAGCGTCTAGGGTTAAAGGATTATAGAGAAGCGACTCGAGTCTAGGGTTTAGTATCTAGGATTAAGGCTCCAGCGTCTAGGCTTAAGGCTTTATAGTTCAGCATCTAGTCTTAAGGTCTAGGGTTTAGAGCTTTGCGTCTAGGATGAACGGTCTATGGTATAGAGTGGAGCATCTGGGGTGAAGCATATACGGTCTATGTTTAAGGATGTAGGGTCTACGGTGTAGGATCTAGGATTAATGGACTACCGTCTGGACTCAGAGTCTAAGCTCTATGGTTTAGTATCTATAATTAAGGCTCCAACGTCAAGGCTTAAGGCTTTATATTTTAGCATCTAGTCTTAAGGTCTAAGGTTGAGAGCTTTGCGTCTAGGATGAACGGTCTATGGTATAGAGTGGAGCATCTGCGGTGAAGCATATACGATCTACGTTTAAGGATCTAGGATCTACGGTGTAGGATCTAGGATTAATGGACTACCGTCTGGACTTAGCGTCTAGGGTTAAAGGATTATAGAGAAGCGACTCGGGTCTAGGGTTTAGTATCTAGGATTAAGGCTCCAGCGTCTAGGCTTAAGGCATTATAGTTTAGCATCTAGTCTTAAGGTCTAGGTATTAGAGCTTTGCATCTAGGATGAACACTTTATAATAGAGACTGTAGCGTCTGGGATTAAGCATATAAGGTCTACGTTTAAGGATCTAGGGTCTACGGTGTAGGATCTAGGATTAATGGACTACCGTCTGGACTCAGCGTCTAAGCTCTATGGTTTAGTATCTAGGATTAAGTCCCCGATCTACGTTTAAGGGTCTACGGTGTAGGATCTAGGATTAATGGACTACCGTCTGGACTCAGCGTCTAAGCTCTATGGTTTAGTATCTAGGATTAAGTCCCCAGCGTCAAGGCTTAAGGCTTTATAGTTTAGAATCTGGTCTTAAGGTCTAGGGTTTAGAGCTTAGCGTCTAGGCTGAACGGTCTATGGTAGAGTGTGTAGCGTCTGGGGTGAAGCATATACGGTCTACGTTTAAGGATCTCGGGTCTACGGTGTAGGATCTAGGATTAATGGACTACCGTCTGGACTTAGCGTCTAGGGTTAAAGGATTATAGAGAAGCGACTCGAGTCTAGGGTTTAGTATCTAGGATTAAGGCTCCAGCGTCTAGGCTTAAGGCTTTATAGTTTAGCATCTAGTCTTAAGGTCTAGGGTTTAGAGCTTTGCGTCTAGGATGAACGGTCTATGGTATAGAGTGGAGCATCTGGGGTGAAGCATATACGGTCTATGTTTAAGGATCTAGGGTCTACGGTGTAGGATCTAGGATTAATGGACTACCGTCTGGACTCAGAGTCTAAGCTCTATGGTTTAGTATCTATAATTAAGGCTCCAACGTCAAGGCTTAAGGCTTTATATTTTAGCATCTAGTCTTAAGGTCTAAGGTTGAGAGTTTTGTGTCTAGGATGAACGGTCTATGGTATAGAGTGGAGCATCTGCGGTGAAGCATATACGATCTACGTTTAAGGATCTAGGATCTACGGTGTAGGATCTAGGATTAATGGACTACCGTCTTTACTCAGCGTCTAAGCTCTATGGTTTAGTATCTAGGATTAAGTCCCCAGCGTCAAGGCTTAAGGCTTTATAGTTTAGCATCTAGTCTTAAGGTCTAGGGTTTAGAGCTTTGCGTCTAGGATGAACGGTCTATGGTATAGAGTGGAGCATCTGCGGTGAAGCATATACGATCTACGTTTAAGGATCTCGGGTCTACGGTGTAGGATCTAGGATTAATGGACTACCGTCTGGACTCAGCGTCTAAGCTCTATGGTTTAGTATCTAGGATTAAGTCCCCAGCGTCAAGGCTTAAGGCTTTATAGTTTAGCATCTAGTCTTAAGGTCTAGGGTTTAGAGCTTTGCGTCTAGGATGAACGGTCTATGGTAGAGTGTGTAGCGTCTGGGGTGAAGCATATACGATCTACGTTTAAGGATCTCGGGTCTACGGTGTAGGATCTAGGATTAATGGACTACCGTCTGGACTTAGCGTCTAGGGTTAAAGGATTATAGAGAAGCGACTCGGGTCTAGGGTTTAGTATCTAGGATTAAGGCTCCAGCGTCTAGGCTTAAGGCTTTATAGTTTAGCATCTAGTCTTAATGTCTAGGGTTGAGAGCTTTGCGTCTAGGATGAACGGTCTATGGTATAGAGTGGAGCATCTGCGGTGAAGCATATACGATCTACGTTTAAGGATCTATGGTCTACGGTGTAGGATCTAGGATTAATGGACTACCGTCTTTACTCAGCGTCTAAGCTCTATGGTTTAGTATCTAGGATTAAGGCTCCAGCGTCAAGGCTTAAGGCTTTATAGGAGTGGAGCATCTGGGGTGAAGCATATACTGTCTACATTTAAGGATCTGGGGTCTACGGTGTAGGATCTCGGATTAATAGACTACAGTCTGGACTTAGCGTCTAGGGTTAAAGGATTATAGAGAAGCGGCTCAGGTCTAGGTTTTAGTATCTAGGATTAAGGCTCCAGCGTCTAGGCTTAAGGCTTTATAGTTTAGCATCTAGTCTTAAGGTCTAGGGATTAGAGCTTTGCATCTAGGATGAACACTTTATAATAGAGACTGTAGCGTCTGGGATTAAGCATATACGGTCTACTTTTAAGGATCTATGGTCTACGGTGTAGGATCTAGGATTGATGGACTACCGTCTTTACTCAGCGTCTAAGCTCTATGGTTTAGTATCTAGGATTAAGTCCCCAGCGTCAAGGCTTAAGGCTTTATAGTTTAGCATCTAGTCTTAAGGTCTAGGGTTTAGAGCTTTGCGTCTAGGATGAACGGTCTATGGTATAGAGTGGAGCATCTGCGGTGAAGCATATACGATCTACGTTTAAGGATCTAGGGTCTACGGTGTAGGATCTAGGATTAATGGACTACCGTCTGGACTCAGCGTCTAAGCTCTATGGTTTAGTATCTAGGATTAAGGCTCCAGCGTCAAGGCTTAAGGCTTTATAGTTTAGCATCTAGTCTTAAGGTCTAGGGTTTAGAGCTTTGCGTCTAGGATGAACGGTCTATGGTATAGAGTGGAGCATCTGCGGTGAAGCATATACGACCTACGTTTAAGGATCTAGGGTCTACGGTGTAGGATCTAGGATTAATGGACTACCGTCTGGACTCAGCGTATAAGCTCTATGGTTTAGTATCTAGGATTAAGGCTCCAGCGTCAAGGCTTAAGGCTTTATAGTTTAGCATCTAGTCTTAAGGTCTAGGGTTTAGAGCTTTGCGTCTAGGATGAACACTTTATAATAGAGACTGTAGCGTCTGGGATTAAGCATATACGGTCTACGTTTAAGGATCTAGGTTCTACGGTGTAGGATCTAGGATTAATAGTCTACCGTCTTTACTCAGCGTCTAAACTCTATGGTTTAGTATCTATAATTAAGGCTCCAACGTCAAAGCTTAAGGCTTTATATTTTAGCATCTAGTCTTAAGGTCTAGGGTTTAGAGCTTTGCGTCTAGGCTGAACGGTCTATGGTAGAGTGTGTAGCGTCTGGGGTGAAGCATATACGGTCTACGTTTAAGGATCTCGGGTCTACGGTGTAGGATCTAGGATTAATGGACTACCGTCTGGACTTAGCTTCTAGGGTTAAAGGATTATAGAGAAGCGACTCGGGTCTAGGTTTTAGTATCTAGGATTAAGGCTCCAGCGTCTAGGCTTAAGGCTTTATAGTTTAGCATCTAGTCTTAAGGTCTAGGGTTTAGAGCTTTGCGTCTAGGATGAACGGTCTATGGTATAGAGTGGAGCATCTGGGGTGAAGCATATACGGTCTACGTTTAAGGATCTAGGGTCTACGGTGTAGGATCTAGGATTAATGGACTACCGTCTGGACTCAGAGTCTAAGCTCTATGGTTTAGTATCTATAATTAAGGCTCCAACGTCAAGGCTTAAGGCTTTATATTTTAGCATCTAGTCTTAAGGTCTAGGGTTGAGAGCTTTGCGTCTAGGATGAACGGTCTATGGTAGAGAGTGGGGCATCTGGGGTGAAGCATATACGATCTACGTTTAAGGATCTAGGATCTACGGTGTAGGATCTAGGATTAATGGACTACTGTCTGGACTTAGCGTCTAGGGTTAAAGGATTATAGAGAAGCCACTCGGGTCTAGGGTTTAGTATCTAGGATTAAGGCTCCAGCGTCTAGGCTTAAGGCTTTATAGTTTAGCATCTAGTCTTAAGGTCTAGGGTTGAGAGCTTTGCGTCTAGGATGAACGGTCTATGGTATAGAGTGGAGCATCTGCGGTGAAGCATATACAATCTACGTTTAAGGATCTATGGTCTACGGTGTAGGATCTAGGATTAATGGACTACCGTCTTTACTCAGCGTCTAAGCTCTATGGTTTAGTATCTAGGATTAAGGCTCCAGCGTCAAGGCTTAAGGCTTTATAGGAGTGGAGCATCTGGGGTGAAGCATATACTGTCTACATTTAAGGATCTGGGGTCTACGGTGTAGGATCTCAGATTAATGGACTACCGTCTGGACTCAGAGTCTAAGCTCTATGGTTTAGTATCTATAATTAAGGCTCCAACGTCAAAGCTTAAGGCTTTATATTTTAGCATCTATTCTTAAGGTCTAGGGTTTAGAGCTTTGCGTCTAGGCTGAACGGTCTATGGTAGAGAGTGGGGCATCTGGGGTGAAGCATATACGATCTACGTTTAAGGATCTAGGATCTACGGTGTAGGATCTAGGATTAATGGACTACCGTCTGGACTTAGCGTCTAGGGTTAAAGGATTATAGAGAAGCGACTCGGGTCTAGGGTTTAGTATCTAGGATTAAGGCTCCAGCGTCTAGGCTTAAGGCTTTATAGTTTAGCATCTAGTCTTAAGGTCTAGGGATTAGAGCTTTGCATCTAGGATGAACACTTTATAATAGAGACTGTAGCGTCTGGGATTAAGCATATACGGTCTACGTTTAAGGATCTAGGTTCTACGGTGTAGGATCTAGGATTAATAGTCTACCGTCTTTACTCAGCGTCTAAACTCTATGGTTTAGTATCTAGGATTAAGTCCCCAGCGTCAAGGCTTAAGGCTTTATAGTTTAGAATCTGGTCTTAAGGTCTAGGGTTTAGAGCTTAGCGTCTAGGCTGAACGGTCTATGGTAGAGTGTGTAGCGTCTGGGGTGAAGCATATACGGTCTACGTTTAAGGATCTCGGGTCTACGGTGTAGGATCTAGGATTAATGGACTACCGTCTGGACTTAGCGTCTAGGGTTAAAGGATTATAGAGAAGCGACTCGAGTCTAGGGTTTAGTATCTAGGATTAAGGCTCCAGCGTCTAGGCTTAAGGCTTTATAGTTTAGCATCTAGTCTTAAGGTCTAGGGTTTAGAGCTTTGCGTCTAGGATGAACGGTCTATGGTATAGAGTGGAGCATCTGCGGTGAAGCATATACGGTCTATGTTTAAGGATCTAGGGTCTACGGTGTAGGATCTAGGATTAATGGACTACCGTCTTTACTCAGCGTCTAAGCTCTATGGTTTAGTATCTAGGATTAAGTCCCCAGCGTCAAGGCTTAAGGCTTTATAGTTTAGCATCTAGTCTTAAGGTCTAGGGTTTAGAGCTTTGCGTCTAGGATGAACGGTCTATGGTATAGAGTGGAGCATCTGCGGTGAAGCATATACGATCTACGTTTAAGGATCTCGGGTCTACGGTGTAGGATCTAGGATTAATGGACTACCGTCTGGACTTAGCGTCTAGGGTTAAAGGATTATAGAGAAGCGACTCGGGTCTAGGGTTTAGTATCTAGGATTAAGGCTCCAGCGTCTAGGCTTAAGGCTTTATAGTTTAGCATCTAGTCTTAAGGTCTAGGGTTGAGAGCTTTGCGTCTAGGATGAACGGTCTATGGTATAGAGTGGAGCATCTGCGGTGAAGCATATACGGTCTACTTTTAAGGATCTAGGGACTACGGTGTAGGATCTAGGATTGATGGACTACCGTCTTTACTCAGCGTCTAAGCTCTATGGTTTAGTATCTAGGATTAAGTCCCTAGCGTCAAGGCTTAAGGCTTTATAGTTTAGCATCTAGTCTTAAGGTCTAGGGTTTAGAGCTTTGCGTCTAGGATGAACGGTCTATGGTATAGAGTGGAGCATCTGCGGTGAAGCATATACGATCTACGTTTAAGGATCTAGGGTCTACGGTGTAGGATCTAGTATTAATGGACTACCGTCTGGACTCAGAGTCTAAGCTCTATGGTTTAGTATCTAGGATTAAGGCTCCAGCGTCAAGGCTTAAGGCTTTATAGTTTAGCATCTAGTCTTAAGGTCTAGGGTTTAGAGCTTTGCGTCTAGGATGAACGGTCTATGGTATAGAGTGGAGCATCTGCGGTGAAGCATATACGATCTACGTTTAAGGATCTCGGGTCTACGGTGTAGGATCTAGGATTAATGGACTACCGTCTGGACTCAGAGTCTAAGCTCTATGGTTTAGTATCTAGGATTAAGGCTCCAGCGTCAAGGCTTAAGGCTTTATAGTTTAGCATCTAGTCTTAAGGTCTAGGGTTTAGAGCTTTGCGTCTAGGATGAACGGTCTATGGTATAGAGTGGAGCATCTGCGGTGAAGCATATACGATCTACGTTTAAGGATCTAGGGTCTACGGTGTAGGATCTAGGATTAATGGACTACCGTCTGGACTTAGCGTATAAGCTCTATGGTTTAGTATCTATAATTAAGGCTCCAACGTCAAAGCTTAAGGCTTTATATTTTAGCATCTAGTCTTAAGGTCTAGGGTTTAGAGCTTTGCGTCTAGGATGAACGGTCTATGGTATAGAGTGGAGCATCTGGGGTGAAGCATATACGATCTACGTTTAATGATCTTGGGTCTACGGTGTAGGATCTAGGATTAATGGACTACCGTCTGGACTTAGCGTCTAGGGTTAAAGGATTATAGAGCAGCGTTTCATGTCTAGGGTTTAGTATCTAGGATTAAGGCTCCAGCGTCTAGGCTTAAGGCTTTATAGTTTAGCATCTAGTCTTAAGGTCTAGGGTTTAGAGCTTTGCGTCTAGGATGAACGGTCTATGGTATAGAGTGGAGCATCTGGGGTGAAGCATATACGGTCTACGTTTAAGGATCTAGGGTCTACGGTGTAGGATCTAGGATTAATGGACTACCGTCTGGACTCAGAGTCTAAGCTCTATGGTTTAGTATCTATAATTAAGGCTCCAACGTCAAGGCTTAAGGCTTTATATTTTAGCATCTAGTCTTAAGGTCTAGGGTTGAGAGCTTTGCGTCTAGGATGAACGGTCTATGGTAGAGAGTGGGGCATCTGGGGTGAAGCATATACGATCTACGTTTAAGGATCTCGGGTCTACGGTGTAGGATCTAGGATTAATGGACTACCGTCTGGACTTAGCGTCTAGGGTTAAAGGATTATAGAGAAGCGACTCGGGTCTAGGGTTTAGTATCTAGGATTAAGGCTCCAGCGTCTAGGCTTAAGGCTTTATAGTTTAGCATCTAGTCTTAAGGTCTAGGGTTGAGAGCTTTGCGTCTAGGATGAACGGTCTATGGTATAGAGTGGAGCATCTGCGGTGAAGCATATACGATCTACGTTTAAGGATCTATGGTCTACGGTGTAGGATCTAGGATTAATGGACTACCGTCTTTACTCAGCGTCTAAGCTCTATGGTTTAGTATCTAGGATTAAGGCTCCAGCGTCAAGGCTTAAGGCTTTATAGGAGTGGAGCATCTGGGGTGAAGCATATACTGTCTACATTTAAGGATCTGGGGTCTACGGTGTAGGATCTCGGATTAATAGACTACCGTCTGGACTTAGCGTCTAGGGTTAAAGGATTATAGAGAAGCGGCTCGGGTCTAGGTTTTAGTATCTAGGATTAAGGCTCCAGCGTCTAGGCTTAAGGCTTTATAGTTTAGCATCTAGTCTTAAGGTCTAGGGATTAGAGCTTTGCATCTAGGATGAACACTTTATAATAGAGACTGTAGCGTCTGGGATTAAGCATATACGGTCTACTTTTAAGGATCTAGGGTCTACGGTGTAGGATCTAGGATTGATGGACTACCGTCTTTACTCAGCGTCTAAGCTCTATGGTTTAGTATCTAGGATTAAGGCTCCAGCGTCAAGGCTTAAGGCTTTATAGTTTAGCATCTAGTCTTAAGGTCTAGGGTTTAGAGCTTTGCGTCTAGGATGAACGGTCTATGGTATAGAGTGGAGCATCTGCGGTGAAGCATATACGATCTACGTTTAAGGATCTAGGGTCTACGGTGTAGGATCTAGGATTAATGGACTACCGTCTGGACTCAGAGTCTAAGCTCTATGGTTTAGTATCTAGGATTAAGTCCCCAGCGTCAAGGCTTAAGGCTTTATAGTTTAGCATCTAGTCTTAAGGTCTAGGGTTTAGAGCTTTGCGTCTAGGATGAACGGTCTATGGTATAGAGTGGAGCATCTGCGGTGAAGCATATACGATCTACGTTTAAAGATCTAGGGTCTACGGTGTAGGATCTAGGATTAATGGACTACCGTCTGGACTTAGCGTATAAGCTCTATGGTTTAGTATCTAGGATTAAGGCTCCAGCGTCAAGGCTTAAGGCTTTATAGTTTAGCATCTAGTCTTAAGGTCTAGGGTTTAGAGCTTTGCGTCTAGGATGAAAGGTCTATGGTAGAGAGTGGAGCATCTGGGGTGAAGCATATACTGTCTACATTTAAGGATCTGGGGTCTACGGTGTAGGATCTCAGATTAATGGACTACCGTCTGGACTCAGAGTCTAAGCTCTATGGTTTAGTATCTATAATTAAGGCTCCAACGTCAAAGCTTAAGGCTTTATATTTTAGCATCTAGTCTTAAGGTCTAGGGTTTAGAGCTTTGCGTCTAGGATGAACGGTCTATGGTATAGAGTGGAGCATCTGGGGTGAAGCATATACGATCTACGTTTAATGATCTTGGGTCTACGGTGTAGGATCTAGGATTAATGGACTACCGTCTGGACTTAGCGTCTAGGGTTAAAGGATTATAGAGCAGCGTTTCATGTCTAGGGTTTAGTATCTAGGATTAAGTCCCCAGCGTCAAGGCTTAAGGCTTTATAGTTTAGCATCTAGTCTTAAGGTCTAGGGTTTAGAGCTTTGCGTCTAGGATGAACGGTCTATGGTATAGAGTGGAGCATCTGGGGTGAAG
The DNA here is from genome assembly GCF_020740795.1 of Apus apus. NCBI lineage: Eukaryota > Metazoa > Chordata > Aves > Apodiformes > Apodidae > Apus > Apus apus. The sequence goes on along the minus strand of NC_067285.1, from coordinate 38,059,331 downwards.
CATATACGGTCTACGTTTAAGGATCTAGGGTCTACGGTGTAGGATCTAGGATTAATGGACTACCGTCTGGACTCAGAGTCTAAGCTCTATGGTTTAGTATCTATAATTAAGGCTCCAACGTCAAGGCTTAAGGCTTTATATTTTAGCATCTAGTCTTAAGGTCTAGGGTTGAGAGCTTTGCGTCTAGGATGAACGGTCTATGGTAGAGAGTGGGGCATCTGGGGTGAAGCATATACGATCTACGTTTAAGGATCTAGGATCTACGGTGTAGGATCTAGGATTAATGGACTACCGTCTGGACTTAGCGTCTAGGGTTAAAGGATTATAGAGAAGCGACTCGGGTCTAGGGTTTAGTATCTAGGATTAAGGCTCCAGCGTCTAGGCTTAAGGCTTTATAGTTTAGCATCTAGTCTTAAGGTCTAGGGTTTAGAGCTTTGCGTCTAGGATGAAAGGTCTATGGTAGAGAGTGGAGCATCTGGGGTGAAGCATATACTGTCTACATTTAAGGATCTGGGGTCTACGGTGTAGGATCTCAGATTAATGGACTACCGTCTGGACTCAGAGTCTAAGCTCTATGGTTTAGTATCTATAATTAAGGCTCCAACGTCAAAGCTTAAGGCTTTATATTTTAGCATCTAGTCTTAAGGTCTAGGGTTTAGAGCTTTGCGTCTAGGATGAACGGTCTATGGTATAGAGTGGAGCATCTGGGGTGAAGCATATACGATCTACGTTTAATGATCTTGGGTCTACGGTGTAGGATCTAGGATTAATGGACTACCGTCTGGACTTAGCGTCTAGGGTTAAAGGATTATAGAGCAGCGTTTCATGTCTAGGGTTTAGTATCTAGGATTAAGGCTCCAGCGTCTAGGCTTAAGGCTTTATAGTTTAGCATCTAGTCTTAAGGTCTAGGGATTAGAGCTTTGCATCTAGGATGAACACTTTATAATAGAGACTGTAGCGTCTGGGATTAAGCATATACGGTCTACGTTTAAGGATCTAGGTTCTACGGTGTAGGATCTAGGATTAATAGTCTACCGTCTTTACTCAGCGTCTAAACTCTATGGTTTAGTATCTAGGATTAAGTCCCCAGCGTCAAGGCTTAAGGCTTTATAGTTTAGAATCTGGTCTTAAGGTCTAGGGTTTAGAGCTTAGCGTCTAGGCTGAACGGTCTATGGTAGAGTGTGTAGCGTCTGGGGTGAAGCATATACGGTCTACGTTTAAGGATCTCGGGTCTACGGTGTAGGATCTAGGATTAATGGACTACCGTCTGGACTTAGCGTCTAGGGTTAAAGGATTATAGAGAAGCGACTCGAGTCTAGGGTTTAGTATCTAGGATTAAGGCTCCAGCGTCTAGGCTTAAGGCTTTATAGTTTAGCATCTAGTCTTAAGGTCTAGGGTTTAGAGCTTTGCGTCTAGGATGAACGGTCTATGGTATAGAGTGGAGCATCTGGGGTGAAGCATATACGGTCTATGTTTAAGGATCTAGGGTCTATGGTGTAGGATCTAGGATTAATGGACTACCGTCTGGACTCAGAGTCTAAGCTCTATGGTTTAGTATCTATAATTAAGGCTCCAACGTCAAGGCTTAAGGGTTTATATTTTAGCATCTAGTCTTAATGTCTAGGGTTGAGAGCTTTGCGTCTAGGATGAACGGTCTATGGTATAGAGTGGAGCATCTGCGGTGAAGCATATACGATCTACGTTTAAGGATCTATGGTCTACGGTGTAGGATCTAGGATTAATGGACTACCGTCTTTACTCAGCGTCTAAGCTCTATGGTTTAGTATCTAGGATTAAGGCTCCAGCGTCAAGGCTTAAGGCTTTATAGGAGTGGAGCATCTGGGGTGAAGCATATACTGTCTACATTTAAGGATCTGGGGTCTACGGTGTAGGATCTCGGATTAATAGACTACCGTCTGGACTTAGCGTCTAGGGTTAAAGGATTATAGAGAAGCGGCTCGGGTCTTGGTTTTAGTATCTAGGATTAAGGCTCCAGCGTCTAGGCTTAAGGCTTTATAGTTTAGCATCTAGTCTTAAGGTCTAGGGATTAGAGCTTTGCATCTAGGATGAACACTTTGTAATAGAGACTGTAGCGTCTGGGATTAAGCATATACGGTCTACTTTTAAGGATCTAGGGTCTACGGTGTAGGATCTAGGATTGATGGACTACCGTCTTTACTCAGCGTCTAAGCTCTATGGTTTAGTATCTAGGATTAAGTCCCCAGCGTAAAGGCTTAAGGCTTTATAGTTTAGCATCTAGTCTTAAGGTCTAGGGTTTAGAGCTTTGCGTCTAGGATGAACGGTCTATGGTAGAGTGTGTAGCGTCTGGGGTGAAGCATATACGATCTACGTTTAAGGATCTAGGGTCTACGGTGTAGGATCTAGGATTAATGGACTACCGTCTGGACTCAGCGTCTAAGCTCTATGGTTTAGTATCTAGGATTAAGGCTCCAGCGTCAAGGCTTAAGGCTTTATAGTTTAGCATCTAGTCTTAAGGTCTAGGGTTTAGAGCTTTGCGTCTAGGATGAACGGTCTATGGTATAGAGTGGAGCATCTGCGGTGAAGCATATACGATCTACGTTTAAGGATCTAGGGTCTACGGTGTAGGATCTAGGATTAATGGACTACCGTCTGGACTCAGCGTCTAAGCTCTATGGTTTAGTATCTAGGATTTAGGCTCCAGCGTCAAGGCTTAAGGCTTTATAGTTTAGCATCTAGTCTTAAGGTCTAGGGTTTAGAGCTTTGCGTCTAGGATGAAAGGTCTATGATAGAGAGTGGAGCATCTTCGGTGAAGCATATACTGTCTACATTTAAGGATCTGGGGTCTACGGTGTAGGATCTCAGATTAATGGACTACCGTCTGGACTCAGAGTCTAAGCTCTATGGTTTAGTATCTATAATTAAGGCTCCAACGTCAAAGCTTAAGGCTTTATATTTTAGCATCTAGTCTTAAGGTCTAGGGTTTAGAGCTTTGCGTCTAGGATGAACGGTCTATGGTATAGAGTGGAGCATCTGGGGTGAAGCATATACGATCTACGTTTAATGATCTTGGGTCTACGGTGTAGGATCTAGGATTAATGGACTACCGTCTGGACTTAGCGTCTAGGGTTAAAGGATTATAGAGCAGCGTTTCATGTCTAGGGTTTAGTATCTAGGATTAAGGCTCCAGCGTCTAGGCTTAAGGCTTTATAGTTTAGCATCTAGTCTTAAGGTCTAGGGATTAGAGCTTTGCATCTAGGATGAACACTTTATAATAGAGACTGTAGCGTCTGGGATTAAGCATATACGGTCTACGTTTAAGGATCTAGGTTCTACGGTGTAGGATCTAGGATTAATAGTCTACCGTCTTTACTCAGCGTCTAAACTCTATGGTTTAGTATCTAGGATTAAGTCCCCAGCGTCAAGGCTTAAGGCTTTATAGTTTAGAATCTGGTCTTAAGGTCTAGGGTTTAGAGCTTAGCGTCTAGGCTGAACGGTCTATGGTAGAGTGTGTAGCGTCTGGGGTGAAGCATATACGGTCTACGTTTAAGGATCTCGGGTCTACGGTTTAGGATCTAGGATTAATGGACTACCGTCTGGACTTAGCGTCTAGGGTTAAAGCAATATAGATAAGAATCTAGGTTATAGGCTTTAGTATCTAGGATTAAGGCTCCAGCGTCTAGGCTTAAGGCTTTACAGTTTAGCATCTAGTCTTAAGGTCTAGGGTTTAGAGCTTTGCGTCTAGGATGAACGGTCTATGGTATAGAGTGTAGCGTCTGGGGTGAAGCATATACGGTCTATGTTTAAGGATCTAGGGTCTATGGTGTAGGATCTAGGATTAATGGACTACCGTCTGGACTCAGAGTCTAAGCTCTATGGTTTAGTATCTATAATTAAGGCTCCAACGTCAAGGCTTAAGGCTTTATATTTTAGCATCTAGTCTTAATGTCTAGGGTTGAGAGCTTTGCGTCTAGGATGAACGGTCTATGGTATAGAGTGGAGCATCTGCGGTGAAGCATATACGATCTACGTTTAAGGATCTAGGGTCTACGGTGTAGGATCTAGGATTAATGGACTACCGTCTTTACTCAGCGTCTAAGCTCTATGGTTTAGTATCTAGGATTAAGGCTCCAGCGTCAAGGCTTAAGGCTTTATAGGAGTGGAGCATCTGGGGTGAAGCATATACTGTCTACATTTAAGGATCTGGGGTCTACGGTGTAGGATCTCGGATTAATAGACTACCGTCTGGACTTAGCGTCTAGGGTTAAAGGATTATAGAGAAGCGGCTCGGGTCTTGGTTTTAGTATCTAGGATTAAGGCTCCAGCGTCTAGGCTTAAGGCTTTATAGTTTAGCATCTAGTCTTAAGGTCTAGGGATTAGAGCTTTGCATCTAGGATGAACACTTTATAATAGAGACTGTAGCGTCTGGGATTAAGCATATACGGTCTACTTTTAAGGATCTAGGGTCTACGGTGTAGGATCTAGGATTGATGGACTACCGTCTTTACTCAGCGTCTACGCTTAAGACTGTATAGCTTAGCATCTAGTCTTAAGGTCTAGGGTGGAGAGCTTTGCGTCTAGGATGAACGGTCTATGGTAGAGTGTGTAGCGTCTGGGGTGAAAGCATATACGATCTACGTTTAAGGATCTAGGGTCTACGGTGTAGGATCTAGGATTAATGGACTACCGTCTGGACTCAGCGTCTAAGCTCTATGGTTTAGTATCTAGGATTAAGGCTCCAGCGTCAAGGCTTAAGGCTTTATAGTTTAGCATCTAGTCTTAAGGTCTAGGGTTTAGAGCTTTGCGTCTAGGATGAACGGTCTATGGTATAGAGTGGAGCATCTGCGGTGAAGCATATACGATCTACGTTTAAGGATCTACGGTCTACGGTGTAGGATCTAGGATTAATGGACTACCGTCTGGACTCAGCGTCTAAGCTCTATGGTTTAGTATCTAGGATTAAGGCTCCAGCGTCAAGGCTTAAGGCTTTATAGTTTAGCATCTAGTCTTAAGGTCTAGGGTTTAGAGCTTTGCGTCTAGGATGAAAGGTCTATGGTAGAGAGTGGAGCATCTTCGGTGAAGCATATACTGTCTACATTTAAGGATCTGGGGTCTACGGTGTAGGATCTCAGATTAATGGACTACCGTCTGGACTCAGAGTCTAAGCTCTATGGTTTAGTATGTATAATTAAGGCTCCAACGTCAAAGCTTAAGGCTTTATATTTTAGCATCTAGTCTTAAGGTCTAGGGTTTAGAGCTTTGCGTCTAGGCTGAACGGTCTATGGTAGAGTGTGTAGCGTCTGGGGTGAAGCATATACGGTCTACGTTTAAGGATCTCGGGTCTACGGTGTAGGATCTAGGATTAATGGACTACCGTCTGGACTTAGCGTCTAGGGTTAAAGGATTATAGAGAAGCGACTCGGGTCTAGGTTTTAGTATCTAGGATTAAGGATCCAGCGTCTAGGCTTAAGGCTTTATAGTTTAGCATCTAGTCTTAAGGTCTAGGGTTTAGAGATTTGCGTCTAGGATGAACGGTCTATGGTATAGAGTGGAGCATCTGGGGTGAAGCATATACGGTCTACGTTTAAGGATCTAGGGTCTACGGTGTAGGATCTAGGATTAATGGACTACCGTCTAGACTCAGAGTCTAAGCTCTATGGTTTAGTATCTATAATTAAGGCTCCAACGTCAAGGCTTAAGGCTTTATATTTAAGCATCTAGTCTTAAGGTCTAGGGTTGAGAGCTTTGCGTCTAGGATGAACGGTCTATGGTAGAGAGTGGGGCATCTGGGGTGAAGCATATACGATCTACGTTTAAGGATCTAGGATCTACGGTGTAGGATCTAGGATTAATGGACTACCGTCTGGACTTAGCTTCTAGGGTTAAAGGATTATAGAGAAGCGGCTCGGGTCTAGGTTTTAGTATCTAGGATTAAGGCTCCAGCGTCTAGGCTTAAGGCTTTATAGTTTAGCATCTAGTCTTAAGGTCTAGGGATTAGAGCTTTGCATCTAGGATGAACACTTATAATAGAGGACTGTAGCGTCTGGGATTAAGCATATACGGTCCTACGTTTAAGGGATCTAGGTTCTACGGTGTAGGATCTAGGATTAATAGTCTACCGTCTTTACTCAGCGTCTAAACTCTATGGTTTAGTATCTAGGATTAAGTCCCCAGCGTCAAGGCTTAAGGCTTTTATAGTTTAGAATCTGGTCTTAAGGTCTAGGGTTTAGAGGCTTAGCGCTAGGCTGAACGGTCTATGGTAGAGTGTGTAGCGTCTGGGGAGAAGCATATACGGTCTACGTTTAAGGATCTAGGGTCTACGGTGTAGGATCTAGGATTAATGGACTACCGTCTGGACTTAGCGTCTAGGGTTAAAGGATTATATATAAGAATCTAGGTTATAGGCTTTAGTATCTAGGATTAAGGCTCCCAGCGTCTAGGCTTAAGGCTTTATAGTTTAGCATCTAGTCTTAAGGTCTAGGGTTTAGAGCTTTGCGTCTAGGATGAACGGTCTATGGTATAGACTGTAGCGTCTGGGGTGAAGCATATACGGTCTACGTTTAAGGATCTAGGGTCTACGGTGTAGGATCTAGGATTAATGGACTACCGTCTGAACTTAGCGTCTAGGCTTAAGGCTTTATAGATTAGCATCTAGTCTTAAGGTCTAGGGTTTAGAGCTTTGCGTATAGGATGAACGGTCTATGGTAGAGAGTGGAGCATCTGGGGTGAAGCATATACGATCTACGTTTAAGGATCTAGGATCTACGGTGTAGGATCTAGGATTAATGGACTACCGTCTTTACTCAGCGTCTAGGGGTTAAAGGATTATAGAGAAGCGACTCGGGTCTAGGGTTTAGTATCTAGGATTAAGGCTCCAGCGTCTAGGCTTAAGGCATTATAGTTTAGCATCTAGTCTTAAGGTCTAGGTATTAGAGCTTTGCATCTAGGATGAACACTTTATAATAGAGACTGTAGCGTCTGGGATTAAGCATATACGGTCTACGTTTAAGGATCTAGGGTCTACGGTGTAGGATCTAGGATTAATGGACTACCGTCTGGACTCAGCGTCTAAGCTCTATGGTTTAGTATCTAGGATTAAGTCCCCGATCTACGTTTAAGGGTCTACGGTGTAGGATCTAGGATTAATGGACTACCGTCTGGACTTAGCGTCTAAGCTCTATGGTTTAGTATCTAGGATTAAGTCCCCAGCGTCAAGGCTTAAGGCTTTATAGTTTAGAATCTGGTCTTAAGGTCTAGGGTTTTAGAGCTTAGCGTCTAGCCTGAACTGGTCTATGGTAGAGTGTGTCGCGTCTGCGGTGAAAGCATAACGGTCTAGTTTAAGGATCTCGCGTCTACGGTGTAGGATCTAGGATTAATGGACTACCGTCATGAGACTCAGCGGCCTAAGCTCTATGGTTAGTATCTCGATTAACGTCCCCCAGCGTCCAGGCTTACGCTTTATAGTTTAGCAATAGTCTTAAGGTCTAGGTTTTAGCGCTTCTGCGTCTAGGAAGAACGGTCTATGGTAGAGTTTGTAGCGTCTGGGGTGAAGCATATACGATCTACGGTTTAAGGATCTCGGCGTCTACTGGTGTAGGATCTAGGGATTAATGGACTACCGTCTGGACTCAGCGGTCCTAAGCTCTAATGGTTTAGACTCGGATTATGTCCCCAGCGTCAAGGCTTACGCTTTATAGTTTAGCATCCTAGTCTTACGGTCTAGGGTATAGCGCTTTTCGTCTAGGATGAACGGTCATGGTATAGAGTGGAGCATCTGCGGTGAAGCATATACGATCTACGTTTAAGGATCTAGGGTCTACGGTGTAGGATCTAGGATTAATGGACTACCGTCTTTACTCAGCGTCTAAGCTCTATGGTTTAGTATCTAGGATTAAGTCCCCAGCGTCAAGGCTTAAGGCTTTATAGTTTAGCATCTAGTCTTAAGGTCTAGGGTTTAGAGCTTTGCGTCTAGGATGACGGTCTATGGTATAGAGTGGAGCATCTGCGGTGAAGCATATACGATCTACGTTTAAGGATCTCGGGTCTACGGTGTAGGATCTAGGATTAATGGACTACCGTCTGGACTCAGCGTCTAAGCTCTATGGTTTAGTATCTAGGATTAAGTCCCCAGCGTCAAGGCTTAAGGCTTTATAGTTTAGCATCTAGTCTTAAGGTCTAGGGTTTAGAGCTTTCGTCTAGGATGAACGGTCTATGGTAGAGTGTGTAGCGTCTGGGGTGAAGCATATACGATCTACGTTTAAGGATCTCGGGTCTACGGTGTAGGATCTAGGATTAATGGACTACCGTCTGGACTTAGCGTCTAGGGTTAAAGGATTATAGAGAAGCGTCTCGGGTCTAGGGTTTAGTATCTAGGATTAAGGCTCCAGCGTCTAGGCTTAAGGCTTTATAGTTTAGCATCTAGTCTTAATGTCTAGGGTTGAGAGCTTTGCGTCTAGGATGACGGTCTATGGTATAGAGTGGAGCATCTGCGGTAAGCATATACGATCTACGTTTAAGGATCTATGGTCTACGGTGTAGGATCTAGGATTAATGGACTACCGTCTTTACTCAGCGTCTAAGCTCTATGGTTTAGTATCTAGGATTAAGGCTCCAGCGCTCAAGGCTTAAGGCTTTATAGGAGTGGAGCATCTGGGGTGAAGCATATACTGTCTACATTTAAGGATCTGGGGTCTACGGTTAGGATCTAGGATTAATAGACTACAGTCTGGACTTAGCGTCTAGGGTTAAAGGATTATAGAGAAGCATCTAGGTTTTAGTATCTAGGATTAAGGCTCCAGCGTCTAGGCTTAAGGCTTTATAGTTTAGCATCTAGTCTTAAGGTCTAGGGTTTAGAGCTTTGCATCTAGGAACACTTTATAATAGAGACTGTAGCGTCCTGGATTAAGCATATACGGTCTACTTTTAAGGATCTAGGGTCTACGGTGTAGGATCTAGGATTGATGGACTACCGTCTTTACTCAGCGTCTAAGCTCTATGGTTTAGTATCTAGGATTAAGTCCCCAGCGTCAAGGCTTAAGGCTTTATAGTTTAGCATCTAGTCTTAAGGTCTAGGGTTTAGAGCTTTGCGTCTAGGATGAACGGTCTATGGTATAGAGTGGAGCATCTGCGGTGAAGCTATACGATCTACGTTTAAGGATCTAGGGTCTACGGTGTAGGATCTAGGATTAATGGACTACCGTCTGGACTCAGCGTCTAAGCTCTATGGTTTAGTATCTAGGATTAAGGCTCCAGCGTCAAGGCTTAAGGCTTTAGTTTAGCATCTAGTCTTAAGGGCTAGGGTTAGAGCTTTGCGTCTAGGATGAACGGTCTATGGTATAGAGTGTAGCTTCTGGGGTGAAGCATATACTGTCTACGTTTAAGGATCTAGGGTCTACGGTGTAGGATCTAGGATTAATGGACTACCGTCTGGACTCATCGTGTAGGGTCTATGGTTTAGTATCTAGGCTTAAGGCTCCAGCATCTAGGCTTAAGGCTTTATAGTTTAGCATCTAGTCTTAAGGTCTAGGGATTAGAGCTTTGCGTCTAGGATGAACACTTTATAATAGAGACCATAGCGTCTGGGTTTTAAGCATATACGGTCTACGTTTAAGGATCTAGGTTCTACGGTGTAGGATCTAGGATTAATAGTCTACTGTCTTTACTCAGCGTCTAAACTCTATGGTTTAGTATCTATAATTAAGGCTCCAACGTCAAGGCTTAAGGCTTTATATTTTAGCATCTAGTCTTAAGGTCTAGGGTTTAGAGCTTAGCGTCTAGGCTGAACGGTCTATGGTAGAGGTGGTAGCGTCTGGCGGAGAAGCATTTACGGTCTACGTTTAGGATCTCGGGTCTCGGTGTAGGATCTAGGATTAATGGACTACCGTCTGGAGTTAAGGTCTAGGGTAGGCTTATCGAGAAGCGACTCGGTCTAGGTTTAGTATCTAGGATTAAGGCTCCAGCGTCTAGGCTTAAGGCTTTATAGTTAGGCATCTAGTCTTAAAGTCTAGGGTTTAGAGCTTTGCGTCTAGGATGTACGGTCTATGGTATAGAATGGAGCGTCTGGTGTGAAGCATATACACTCTACGTTTAAGAATCTAGAGTCTATGGTGTAGGATCTCAGATTATTGGACTACCCGTCTGGACTCAGAGTCTATGCTCTATGGTTTAGTATCTATATTAAGGCTCCAACGTTCAAGCTTAAGGCTTTATATTTTAGCATCTAGTCTTAAGGTCTTGGGTTGAGAGCTTTGCGTCTAGGATGAACGGTCTATGGTAGAGAGTGGGGCATCTGGGGTGAAGCATATACGATCTACGTTTAAGGATCTAGGATCTACGGTGTAGGATCTAGGATTAATGGACTACTGTCTGGACTTAGCGTCTAGGGTTAAAGGATTATAGAGAAGCCACTCGGGTCTAGGGTTTAGTATCTAGGATTAAGGCTCCAGCGTCTAGGCTTAAGGCTTTATAGTTTAGCATCTAGTCTTAAGGTCTAGGGTTTAGAGCTTTGCGTCTAGGATGAACGGTCTATGGTATAGAGGGTAGCATCTGGGGTGGAGCTTATACAGTCTACGTTTCAGGATCTATGGTCTACGGTGTAGGATCTAGGATTAATGGACTACCGTCTGTACTCAGCGTCTAAGCTCTATGGTTTAGTATCTAGGATTAAGGCTCCAACGTCAAGGCTTAAGGCTTTATAGGAATGGAGCATCTGGGGTGAAGCATATACTGTCTACATTTAAGGATCTGGGGTCTACGGTGTAGGATCTCAGAGTTAATGGACTACGTCTGGGACTCAGAGTCTAAGCTCTATGGTTTAGTATCTATATTAAGGCTCCAACGTCAAAGGCTTAAGGCTTTATATTTTAGCATCTAGTCTTAAGGTCTAGGGTTTAGAGCTTTGCGTCTAGGATGAACGGTCTATGGTAGAGTGTGTAGCGTCTGGGTGAAGCATATACGGTCTACGTTTAAGGATCTAGGGTCTACGGTGTAGGATCTAGGATTAATGGACTACCGTCTCGGACTTAGCGTCTAGGGTTAAAGGATTATAGAGAAGCGACTCGGGTCTAGGGTTTAGTATCTAGGATTAAGGCTCCAGCGTCTAGGCTTAAGGCTTTATAGTTTAGCATCTAGTCTTAAGGTCTAGGGATTAGAGCTTTGCATCTAGGATGAACACTTTATAATAGAGACTGTAGCGTCTGGGATTAAGCATATACGGTCTACGTATAAGGATCTAGGTTCTACGGTTGTAGGATCTAGGATTAATGTCTACCGTCTTTACTCAGCGTCTAAACTCTATGGTTTAGTATCTAGGATTAAGTCCCCAGCGTCAAGGCTTAAGGCTTTATAGTTAGAACTCTAGTCTTAAGGTCTAGGGTTTAGAGCTTAGCGTCTAGGCTTAAGGTCTATGGTAGAGTGTGTAGCGTCTGGGGTGAAGCATATACGGTCTACGTTTAAGGATCTCGGGTCTACGGTGTAGGATCTAGGATTAATGGACTACCGTCTGGACTTAGCGTCTAGGGTTAAAGGATTATAGAGAAGCGTCTCGAGTCTAGGGTTTAGTATCTAGGATTAAGGCTCCAGCGTCTAGGCTTAAGGCTTTATAGTTTAGCATCTAGTCTTAAGGTCTAGGGTTTATGGCTTTTGCGTCTAGGTATGAACGGTCCTATGGTATAGAGTGGAGATCTGGGGTGAAGCATATACTGTCTACAGTTTAAGGATCTGGGTCTACGGTGTAGGATCTAGATTAATGGACTACCGTCTTTACTCAGCGTCTAAGCTCTATGGTTTAGTATCTAGGATTAAGTCCCCAGCGTTCAAGGCTTAAGGCTTATAGTTTAGCATCTAGCCTTAAGGTCTAGGGTTTAGAGCTTTGCGTCTAGGATGAACGGTCTATGGTATAGTGGAGCATCTGCGGTGAAGCATATACGATCTACGTTTAAGGATCTCGGGTCTACGGTGTAGGATCTAGGATTAATGGACTACCGTCTGGACTTAGCGTCTAATCCTGACGGATTATAGAGAAGCGTCTCGGGTCTAGGGTTTAGTATCTAGGATTAAGGCTCCAGCGTCTAGGCTAAGGCTTTATATGTTTAGCATCTAGTCTTAAGGTCTAGGGTTGAGAGCTTTGCGTCTAGGATGAACGGTCTATGGTATAGAGTGTAGCATCTGGGGTGAAGCATATACGGTCACTTTAAGGATCTAGGGACTACGGTGTAGGATCTAGGATTGATGGACTACCGTCTTAACTCAGCGTCTAAGCTCTATGGTTTAGTATCTAGGATTAAGTCCCTAGCGTCAAGGCTTAAGGCTTTATAGTTTAGCATCTAGTCTTAAGGTCTAGGGTTTAGAGCTTTGCGTCTAGGATGAACGGTCTATGGTATAGAGTGGAGCATCTGCGGTGAAGCATATACGATCTACGTTTAAGGATCTCGGGTCTACGTGTAGGATCTAGTATTAATGGACTACCGTCTGGACTCAGAGTCTAAGCTCTATGGTTTAGTATCTAGATTAAGGCTCCAGCGTCAAGGCTTAAGGCTTTATAGTTTAGCATCTAGTCTTAAGGTCTAGGGTTTAGAGCTTTGCGTCTAGGATGAACGGTCTATGGTATAGAGTGAGCATCTGCGGTGAAGCATATACGATCTACGTTTAAGGATCTCGGGTCTACGGTGTAGGATCTAGGATTAATGGACTACCGTCTGGACTCAGCGTCTAAGCTCTATGGTTTAGGATCTAGGATTAAGGCTCCAGCGTCAAGGCTTAAGGCTTTATAGTTTAGCATCTAGTCTTAAGGTCTAGGTTTAGAGCTTTGCGTCTAGGATGAACGGTCTATGGTATAGAGTGGAGCGTCTGCGGTGAAGCATATACGGTCAACGTTTAAGGATCTAGGGTCTACGGTGTAGGATCTAGGATTAATGGACTACCGTCTGGACTTAGCGTATAAGCTCTATGGTTTAGTATCTATAATTAAGGCTCCAACGTCAAAGCTTAAGGCTTTATATTTTAGCATCTAGTCTAAGGTCTAGGGTTTAGAGCTTTGCGTCTAGATGAACGGTCTATGGTATAGAGTGAGCATCTGGTGAAGCATATACGGTCTACGTTTAATGATCTAGGGTCTACGGTGTAGGATCTAGGATTAATGGACTACCGCTGGACTTAGCGTCTAGGGTTAAAGGATTATAGAGCAGCGTTTCATGTCTAGGGTTTATATCTAGGTTAAGGCTCCAGCGTCTAGGCTTAAGGCTTTAAGTTTAGCATCTAGTCTTAAGGTCTAGGGTTTAGAGCTTTGCGTCTAGGATGAACGTCTATGGTATAGAGTGAGCATCTGGGGTGAAGCATATACGGTCTACGTTTAAGGATCTAGGGTCTACGGTGTAGGATCTAGGATTAATGGACTAACCGTCTGGACTCAGAGTCTAAGCTCTATGGTTTAGTATCTAAATTAAGGCTCCAACGTCAAGGCTTAAGGCTTTATATTTTAGCATCTAGTCTTAAGGTCTAGGGTAGAAGCTTTGCGTCTAGGATGAACGGTCTATGGTAAGAGTGGGCATCTGGTGGTGAAGCATATACGACTACGTATTAAGGATCTCTGGGTCTACGGTGTAGGATCTAGGATTAATGGACTACCGTCTGGACTTAGCGTCTAGGGTTAAAGGATTATAGAGAAGCGTCTCAGGTCTAGGGTTTAGTATCTAGGATTAAGGCTCCAGCGTCTAGGCTTAATGTTTTATAGTTTAGCCGATATTCATAAGGTCTAGGGTTGAGAGCTTTGCGTCTAGGATGAACGGTCTATGGTATAGAGTGTAGCATCTGGGGTGAAGCATATACGATCTACGTTTAAGGATCTATGGTCTACGTGTAGGATCTAGGATTAATGGACTACCGTCTTTACTCAGCGTCTATGCTCTATGGTTTAGTAATCTAGGATTAAGGCTCCAGCGTCAAGGCTTAAGGCTTTATGGAGTGGAGCATCTGGGTGAAGCATACTACTGTCTACGTTTAAGGATCTAGGGTCTACAGTATAGGATCTAGGATTAATGGACTACCGTCTGGACTTAGAGTCTAGGGTTAAAGGATTATAGAGAAGGATCTAGGTTTCAGTATCTAGGATTAAGGCTCCAGCGTCTATGCCTAAGGCTTTATAGTGTAGCATCTAGTCTTAAGGTCTAGTGTTTAGAGCTTTGCATCTAGGGATGAACACTTTAAATAAGACTGTAGCGTCTGGGATTAAGCTATAACGGTCTACTTTTAGGATCTACGGGTCTACGGTGTAGGATCTAGGATTAATGGACTACCGTCTTTACTCAGCCGTCTAAGCTCTATGGTTTAGTATCTAGGATTAAGGCCCCCAGCGTCAAGGCTTAAGGCTTTATAGTTTAGCATCTAGTCTTAAGGTCAGGGTTTAGAGCTTTGCGTCTAGGATGAACGGTCTATGGTAAAGAGTGTAGCATCTGCGGTGAAGCATAATCACGAATCTACGTTTAAGATCTTAGTGTCTACGGTGTAGGATCTCAGGAGTAATGGAATCTACCGTCTGGACTCTGAGTCTAAGCTCTATGGTTTAGTATCTAGGATTAAGCTCCCCAGCGTCAAGGCTAAGGCTTTATAGTTCCGCATCTAGTCTTAAGGTCTAGGTTAGAGCTTTGCCGTCTAGAGACACGGTCTATGGTAAGAGTGTAGCATCTGCGGTGAGCATATACGATCTACGGTTTAAGCGCTATCTCGGGTCTACGGTGAGGAATCTAGGATTAATGGCACTACCGTCTGACTCATAGAGTCTAAGCTCTATGGTTTAGTATCTAGGATTAAGGCCTCCAGCGTCAAGGCTTAAGTCCTTTATATGTTTACGCATCTAGTCTTCAGGTAGGTCTAGGGTTATGAGAGCTTTGCGTCTAGGATGAACCGGTCTATGGTAGAGAGAGGAGCATCTTGGCGGTGAAGCATATACTGACTACATTTAAGGATCTAGGGGTCTACGGTGTAGATCTAGATTAATGGACTACCGTCTGGACTCAGAGTCTAAGCTCTATGGTTTATATCTATAAATTAAGGCTCCAACGTCAAAGCTTAAGGCTTTATAT
>NC_067285.1:38038406-38043775 GCF_020740795.1 Apus apus | reverse complement strand
TTGGGCTGAGAGCTGTTCCTATTGTCCTCGCTCCTGTAAGTAAGGTGGTGAAGGCGCAGGAGCTTGCTGAGATGAAGAGGAAACCTGTGTTCTGCTAATGAGGTTTGCATTCCCAGCCTTTTTTGTGGAGAGTGAAACAGAGCATTAACCAAACTCTGACTTCAAATAGTTAATTGCTTGTAGGTTGTAAATCTTTAATTTGGGCCTACTGCTAGTGAGTTGCAAAACCCTTTTGTATGAGCTTATCTGTAGTTTTAGGAAAAAATACAAGGGTCCTTGGAGAAGAAAGAAGCCATTGAACAGGGACTAGGAATGCCTGCTGTAACCAGTTCTACTGTTCCGTGGGGACACCCTCTGAGTGCCTACATCCATTCTGGTGGATGCTGGTCGCACGGTCTTCCTCTGCCGAGGAGACACCATTTTTTCTGGATCAATATTTACATTTATTTTGCGCCTCCGGCTCTAGAGAGCTGTACCCACCTTGTAGGACATGACACATAGTCACCTGGTAACTGATGTCATGGTGCTGCACGATGTCACAATCACTCCCCACCCTGCCCGGCTTGTATAAATACCCCAGGAGCCCACTGCTCTGTGGTGTGTTGCACACTGACACTGGAGCGTCAGCACAGTCTTGGACTGCACTGAGTTCCTACATTCAGCAAACGCTGCCCTAGCATCCAGTCCAGAGTCATGGAGCTACGGTCAGGGCGCCGCCTGATGCCTCTGGAGAACACGGGAGCCTCCTGTGGGCCTCCCCAGCCCAAGAGGAGGCGTCAAGACCCCAATGAGAAAGGTGAGCATGGAGCATCCCTGCAGGCACTCATCAGAGGGGATTTTGGCCAGTGCCCAGCTGTGCAAGCAGAGGCCCCTGTGCCGTGGGAAGGTGCTCCAGCCTCTGCCCCATCCTGCTCCTGGTGCTAAGCCCCAGACCCACGGTGTGGTGCTGGGGGTGATGGTGCCACTGTCCCCCACAGTGTGCAGGCTGTGCCAGAGAGCAGATGCAGACCCCATGGTGGTTGGAGAGTTATGTCGTCAGGACAGGCTCTCTGTCCATGAGAACTGCCTGGTGAGTCCCTGGGACTTGACGCCCCTGCTCCCCATCCTGCACCACCCCTGGCCCCAGGCATGAACCCTCTTGGCCTCTCTTGCAGTACCATGCCAGTGGGCTGACCCAGAGGGGAGCTGACGACGAGGGCTTCTACGGCTTTCTCCTCCCTGACATCCAACAGGAGATAAAGCGGGGTGGCAACGAAGGCGAGTCTTGGGGGGGCACATGTCCCCACCGTGCCTCCATCTTCCTTCCTTCAAAAAGGCCCATTTCTGTGGAAATGGGGGATTTGGAAAGGACGGATGTCTTTATCTGTGGCCCAGTGTCACCGGCCAGGTGGCCACTGATGCATGGCAGGGTTGTGCTGGGTGAAACGGGCTCCCCGGTGCGTGCGGGCACTGACGCTGTCCACTTCTGTGCTGTCCCCAGAGGTGCTGCTTCTGCCACCAGCCGGGCGCCTCGGTCACCTGCCGGGGTCGGCTGCATCGCTCATCCGGCTGGAGCCACAGGCGCCGCTGCTCCCGCACCTTCCATTTCCCCTGTGGGAGGGAGGGAGAGTGCATCTCCCAGTTCTTTGGGGAGTACAAGTGAGTGGAGCTGTCCCACGGGGGCTGGGGATGGGCCGGGACAGAGGAGGGCTGGGTCTGAACTGTCTTCTGTGTCCCACAGGTCCTTCTGCTCGAAGCACCGGCCGGTACAGCGGCTGCGGGGAATGCAGCAGCACCGGACCCCCTGCCTCTTCTGCCTGGAGCCAGTGTCGGAGCAGCCCTGTTTTGACACCCTGGTGTGTCCTGCCTGCGCCAGCGCCTGGCTCCACCGCAGCTGTATCCAGGTAGGCAGCATTGCCCCCAGCCCTGCTGTCATCACCCCTGGTTGTCACCCCATCGCCCAGCTCTGGGGCTAAGGGGGAGGTGAAGGGCCCCCCCCCCTCCAGCTGCCACGGGTGCTGATGGCTGCTCTGTCCCAGGCAATGGCGCTGAGCTCAGGCCTGCACCTCTTCCGCTGCCCGCACTGCCGAGACACGGAGCAGTTCCTGCCCGAGATGTTGCGGCTGGGGATAAAAATCCCCAACAGGTCAGTGCCCTGCCCTCTGCCTTGTGCCTCTCTGTGATGCTCCAGCCAGTCCCCTTCCTGCCTCCCCAGATGCTGGAGTGGGGGGAACCCTCTCCCCAGGGCTGAACATTCCCTGACTTCCACAGAGAAGCTTCCTGGGAGCTTGAGATCTTTGAGGACTTTGGCCCAGGACAACCAGAGCGTCCAGGAACTTTGGCCTTCCAGGATTTTGAAGATCACCAGCCCTTCGACAACATCTAGGAGCATCACAGCTCCTAGTGGGAGCTGGAGCAGGCACAGGAGAGTGGGTGAGTGTCAGTGGCCCTAGTCCCCACAGCCCCAGTGACAGATGATGCCTTGGGCAGGGATGGAGGTGCTCTGGGGTGCCGAGCCAGGCACGGTGCAGGGGACATGCCAAAAGCTCGGCACCAGCTGCCAAGAAGGATGGGGGAGAACAGGGTGGAGGTGGGCTCAGCACAATGCTGGGGCTGGAACTCCCCCACATCTTGGGGGACATTGGTTCCTTTGAATTGGTTGCTCCTCCAGGCCCTGGAAACTTCTGCTCTGCAGCTACTGTGGCTCCCGTGTAACCCACCAGTTCTGTGCCACCCTGGGAGAAGATGCTAACTCCTGGGAGTGCAGTGACCACAGTGACACAGGCACTGGTGAAGGGTGCAGCCAGGGGGGGAGTGGGCCACCAGTGTGGGACTGGGGGACAGGTGCCAAGTTGGGCTCTGGGGAGGGAGTGAGACACAGGGCTTGTGCTCATCCTCTCCCTGGCCCTTCCCTCACAGGGTCCCCTGCTGCAGCCAGCACAGAATCCATTCCCCTGGCACAGGGACCCTTGCCCAGTGCCCTGGCTCCTGGCATCTCTGGCTGAGGAAGAGGCAGCCAGGATCCTTTGAGGACACCCAACAACCAACTGCCTAACCAGCCCCTATCGAAACACTTGCTCGTCCTCCCATCCCCAGCAACTTCCACAGCACTCTCCTGAGCTGTAAGCAAATCCAAAATGACCCAGTGCTGTGGAAAGAGTGGCAGAGCAGACAGGAGCTGAGGGGAGAGTGAGGAGGGTCAGGACTGCATGAGACTAGGGATCAACAGGGAGGGACAGACAGAGTCCTCCCTGGATGCTGCCCATGCATGGGAGAGAAGGAAAAGAAGAAGGGCTCAACTTCTGTGATCCCTGAATTTATACCAAGTGCTATATAAACTATGTATGGCATATTTTTGTTGGTCAGTTTTGTCATCTGTCTAGTCCACTCCTGCTGATGGGAGGGTTGTAAATATGATTATTCTGCTCCTTTAGTGTCTGAAGCAGCAAATCCGACAAGTAGAGCAAAGTGTCCTTGGTTTCTCGGCAGTATCTATGAACATGAACGTTCCAATGTTATCAGTCCACTAGCTGGAAAACTTGCTGCTACTTTCAGAAAGTGTGCTGCTTAAAAGAGAATTTACTGAGGAAAATAAAATCAGTAAAAACAAAAATTGGCTTAATCCTGGCTTAAACCAGGACAATAGACAAGTCTTTTTGTGAAAACAAATATCTTCTTATGTATGCCTAAAAAAGTGGCTAATTCAACAGCATCTGGTAAGGATTTATACAGCTTATACATGATGGATGAAATCTACCTATTTTCAGAATATTTGAAGATAGATCATTATGTAAAACAATATCTGAAAATCAAAGTATTGATTCAAGAGAACATCTTAAACATATGTAGACTTTCACAGTCAGTCTTAATGAATATTTCCTCCAAAAGTTTTCTGTCCTTAAATAGTGGCATATTTTCACGTTTTCTAGAAGACAAACATTTTTGCTATTGATATTTTTTTGCTTCACTTGTGAGTTATAAGGATTTATAGCTTCTCTCAATTGTTCTCAGAAGAATCACTAACACAAGGGTATTTCTCTCAGAAACACCTGAGAAGCTGTAGATTAGAAAAACATTTCTGGTGACCATCTTTGCTTTTTTAGCCCAACAGTATCCCTAAGCAGGATAGTACTTTTTAGCCTAAAGTTGCAATTCATTTCTAGCTCCAAACCATCTGGTCTCAGCTGCCCAAACAACTCCTCCTCTTTGGAACAGTTCACAGATACATTTGGTAGAGATGAAGACTTTTGGTCATGAGGGTTGTACAAATTTCTGAGTGCTCAGAGACCAAAAAAGAGATGTGCAGCGAGATGAGAAGTCCCTACTGAGGAGGTTTGGGATAGGTAGCTGTGAAGTCTTTTCCAGGAGGTTGGGGGGAAAGAGAACAGTGGAAGCAAGCAGTAGTCCTGAGAGGTGCATTTTGCCTGGCTCTTCATTCCCTTCTCAGCAATCCCTGCGTTGGCTTCTTTTCCACCTGTTTCTCTTTCCTTAGGCGTGGGTGAGAATCACAAAGATAGGAATGGGATGAGTAAGAGGAAAACAAGATCCTTTTCTTCTCTTGATTCATTTGTACATGTTGTGGAGGGTCTTGTGGACCTTCTGGTCATTGTGAAGGCTCCAGAAACCAGGGGAAGTGGTTTCTTCTAACACCTCAACAACCACTGCTTTGCTTAGGATTGGTCCTGTTTTGGGCTTATCTTTTGGTGTAGGCATTAGTTTTCCCACATTTTTCAGCTCCCTGTGTCTTATTTCACATGTCAGGGGTCTCTTCTCCTCAGGATTTTGCTACTGCTTTTACCTACTTAAAAATGAGGAGAAGTTCAGGAATTTGAGGAGTCCATGTTATAGGTGAATCATGAAGTTAATTTGCTGATCAAATGTGAATGTATATGGTTGAATGTTAAACTGCAATGTTTGTTAAATGCTGGAAGTTATGTTTGCTATATGTTGGAAGTTATGTTAAATGTTGGAAGTTATGTTTGTTAAGCGTTAGGAGTTATGTTCATGTTTGTAAAATGTTGAATGTTATGTAATGGTTATGTGAGGGTTAATGTTGGAAGCTATGCCCTGTTATATAATCAGGTGTATCGAACCATAAGTTATATAACATTTTGAGTGACTGCGCATGTCCTGAAGAGCAGCAACCACAACGTAGAGGATGGAATTTTCCAAGAAGGGAATTTTCCAACGGCGGGAAAAAGAACTGTGTAAGAAAGGACCCCGCGAGGAGCCGAGTGTGCGTCTTGGTGGAGCGGTGAGTCCTGGCGTGCCCAGCGCTGTTTGCTCACCTACCTCAAATAAATTGATTCATTTCTAAATTCTTTTCCTGGCTGGTTATTGCCGATTACAATTTGGCAGTAATACATATTCATCCACGCTGTTGCATATAC
>NC_067285.1:37918510-38038309 GCF_020740795.1 Apus apus | reverse complement strand
GGTATGGGTCTAGGGTCCGTGGTCTAGGGTCCGTGGTCTAGGGATAAGGGTCAAGAGTCCGTGGTCTAGGGTCTGTGGTTTAGGGACAGTGCTCTAGGGATATGGGTTTAAGGTCCGTAGTCTAGGGTCTGTGGTCTAGGGATAAGGGTCTAGCATCCGTGGTCTAGGGATAAGGGCCTAGGGTCCGTGGTCTGGCGTCCGTGGTCTGGCGTCCGTGGTCTAGGGATAAGGGTCTAGGGTCCGTGGTCTAGGGATAAGGGTCTAGGGTCCGTGGTCTAGGGTCCGCGGTCTAGTGTCAAGGGTGTAGGGTCCGTGGTCTAGGGTCCAGGGCCTAGGCATAAGTGTCTAGGGATAAGGGTCTAGAGATAAGCGTCTAGGGTCCGTGGTCTACGGATACGCGTTTAGGGATAAGGGTCGAGGGTTCGTGGTCTACAGATAACCATCTACGGATAAGGGTCTAGTGTCCGTGGTCTAAGGATAAGCATCTAGGGATAAGGGTCTAGGGTCCGTGGTCTACGGATAAGGGTCTATGGTCCGTGGTCTAGGAATAAGGGTCAAGGGATAAGGGTCTAGGGTCCGTGGTCTAGGGTCCGTGGTCTAGGGATAAGGGTCAAGAGTCCGTGGTCTAGGGTCCGTGGTCTAGGGTCCGTGGTCTAGGGCCCGCGGGCTAGGGATAAGCGTCTGGGCATAAGCGTCTAGGGTCCAGGGTCTAGGGTCCGTGGTCTAGGGTCCGTGGTCTAGGGTCCGTGGTCTAGGGTCCGTGGTCTAGGCATAAGGGTCTGCGGTCCGGGGCCTAGGCATAAGTGTCCAGGGATTAGGGTCTAGGGATAAGGGTCTAGGGATAAGGGTCTAGGGATAAGGGTCTAGGGTCCGTGGCCTACGGATAAGGGCCTAGAGTCCGTGGCCTACGGATAAGGGCCTAGGGATAAGTGTCGACGGTCCATGGTCTACGGATAAGCGTTTAGGGAAAAGGGTCGAGGGTCCGTGGTCTAGGGATAAGGGTCTGGGGATAAGGGCCTAGGGATAAGGGCCTAGGGTCTGCGGTATACGGATAAGGATCTAGGGTCCGTGGTTTAGGGTCCGTGGTCTAGGGTCCGTGGTCTAGGGTCCGGGGCCTAGGGTCCGGGGCCTAGGGTCCGTGGTCTACGGATAAGGGTCTAGGGTCCGTGGTCTAGGCATAAGCGTCTAGTGTCCGTGGTCTAGGGTCAAGGGTGTAGGGTCCGTGGTCTAGGGTCCATGGTCTAGGGATAAGGGTCAAGAGTCCATGGTATAGGGTCCGTGGTCTAGGGATACGGGTCTAGGGATACGGGTCTAGGGATACGGGTCTAGGGATAACGGTCTAGGGATAACGGTCTAGGGATAACGGTCTAGGGTCCGTGGGCTAGGGTCCGTGGGCTAGGCATAAGCGTCTAGGCATAAGCGTCTAGTGTCCGTGGTCTAGGGTCAAGGGTGTAGGGTCCGGGGCCTAGGGTCCGGGGCCTAGGGTCCGGGGCCTAGGGATAAGGGCGTCTTGCATCTAGGGGCAAGCGTCTAGGGACAAGGGTCTGGGGACAAGGGCCTGGGGACAAGGGCCTGGGGTCCTTGGCCTAGGCATAAGGGTCTAGGGTCCATGGTCTACGGATAAGGGTCTACGGATAAGGGTCCGTGGTCTACGGATAAGGGTCTAGGGATAAGCGTCTAGGGATAAGCGTCTAGGGATAAGCGTCTAGGGTCCGTCGTCTAGGGTCCGTCGTCTAGGGTCCGTCGTCTAGGGTCCGTCGTCTAGGGATAAGCTTTTAGGGATAGGGTTCGAGGGTTTGTGGTCTACTGATAAGCGTCTAGGGATAAGGGTCTAGGGTCCGTGGTCTAGGGTCCGCGGTCTCGGTTGAAGGGTCGAAGTTCCGGGGCCTAGGGTCCGGGGCCTAGGCATAAGGGTCTAGGAATAAGGGTCTAGGGATAAGGGTCTAGGGATAAGGGTCTAGGGTCCGTGGCCTATGGATAAGGGCCTAGAGTCCGTGGCCTATGGATAAGGGCCTAGAGTCCGTGGCCTAGGGATAAGCGTCGAGGGATAAGGGTCGAGGGATAAGGGTCGAGGGATAAGGGTCGAGGGATAAGGGTCGAGGGATAAGGGTCGAGGGTCCGTGGTCTACAGATAAGCTTTTAGGGATAGGGGTCGAGGGTTTGTGGTCTACTGATAAGCGTCTAGGGATAAGGGTCGAGGGTCCGTGGTCCAGGGTCCGTGGTCCAGGGATATGGGTCTAGGTTCCCCGGTCTAGGGATAAGGGTCTATGTTCCGTGGCCTAGGGATAAGGTTGTAGGGTCCGTGGTCTAGGGTCCATGGTCTAGGGATAAAGACCTAGGGATAAGGGTCTAGGGTCCGTGGTCTAGTGTCCGTGGTCTAGGGTCAAGGGTGTAGGGTCCGGGGCCTAGTGATAAGGGTCTAGGGACAAGGGTCTAGGGTCCGTGGCCTAGGCAGAAGGGTCTAGGGTCCGTGGCCTACGGATAAGGGTCTAGGGTCCGTGGCCTACGGATAAGGGTCTAGGGATAAGGGTCCAGGGTCCGTGGTCTACAGATAAGTGTCTAGGGATGAGGGTCTAGGGTCCGTGGCCTAGGGCCAGCGGTCTAGGCATAAGCGTCTAGTGTCCGTGGTCTAGGGTCAAGGGTGTAGGGTCCGTGGCCTAGGGTCCGCGGCCTAGGGTCCGGGGCCTAGGGATAAGGGCGTCTTGCATCTAGGGGCAAGCGTCTAGGGACAAGCGTCTAGGGTCCGTGGCCTAGGCATAAGGGTCTAGGGTCCATGGTCTACGGATAAAGGTCTACGGATAAGGGTCCGTGGCCTAGGGTCCGTGGCCTACGGATAAGCGTCTAGGGACAAGGGTCTAGGGTCTGTGGCCTAGGGTCCGTGGCGTAGGCATAAGGGTCTAGGGTCTGTGGTCTGCGGATAAGCGTCTAAGGATAAGGGTCTAGGGATAAGGGTCTAGGGATAAGGGTCTAGGGATAAGGGTCTAGGGATAAGGGTCTAGGGATAAGGGTCTAGGGTCCGTGGTCTACGGATAAGCGTCTACGGATAAGCGTCTACGGATAAGCGTCTACGGATAAGCGTCTAGGGTCCACACTCTACTTTCAAGGGTCTAGGGTTAAGGGTCTAGGTTCTGCGGTCTAGGGTTAATGGTCAAGGTCTGGGGTCTAGGGTTAAAGGTCTTCGGTTAAGTGTCTAGAGTCCGCAGTATAGGATTAAGTGTCTAGGGTCCGTGTTCAAAGGTTAAGGATCTAGGGTACGCGGTCTATGGTTTAGTGCCCAGGATCAAGGCTCTAGTGTCTAGGGTCCAGTCTCTAGGGTTTAGGCTGTATGCTTAAGGGTCTATGGTCTAGAGATAAGTGTCCAGGGTCAACGCTCTGGTGTCTAGGGTCCAGTGTCTAGCGCATAGGGTGTAGGCTTAAGGGTCTAGGGTCAAGGGTCTAGGGTCAAGGGTTCAGTGCCCAGGGTTAAGGTTCCCGTGTCTAGTATCCAGTGTCCCATGTATAGGTTTTAGGCTGTAGGCTTGAGGGTCTCGAGTTACATGTCTAGGGTCTGGAGTTAAGCACCCTGAGTCAAGAACCACAGGATGTGCAGCCTTGCTGAGTATTTCTAAGCCCTTTTACCTCAAACATCTCTTGTTTTGTCTGTCGCTGATCATCCAGGAGCTGCTCCATGTAGGTCAGATTCTGGAATTTCTTCAGCTAAGTGCTGTAGTGTTTCTGCAGCTGCTCCTCCATCTTCTCATACTGGACTGGAGAGAAGAAGCACAAAACTACTCAGACAAATATTGACCTATAGATGCAGAATTCTGAAATCAGCATGTTGGGCTTTGCAGTTGCCTTTCAATGTCTGCTCATCTAAAAGCACCTTCTGTTTCTCAGGTTCCACACTTCAGAGACTACAAGTGTCAGACAAAAAACCTCACCAAACTCTGCTGCAAAAACTCCATAGAGCAAAGGAAAACTTTCTGTGTATCCACTATCATGCCTTTCCAAACAGAATCACAGAATGCTGGGGTCGGCAGGGACCTCTAGAGATCACGCAGTCCAAGCCCCTGCTAGAGCAGGATCCCCTCCAGTAGGTTCCACTGGAACACATCCAGCTGGCTTTGGAATGTCTCCAAAGAAAGAGATTCCACAGCCTCTCTGGGCAGCCTGTCCCAGGCCTCTGTCACCCTCACAGGAAAGAAGTTGTTCCTCATGTTCAGTTTGACTCTCCTGAGCTACAGCTTGTGCCCATTGCCCCTTATCCTCTCACTGGACAGCACTGAGAAGAGTCTGGTCCCCCCTCCTCCCACTCCCTCTAGATACTGACCAGCACTCAGTCTCCTCCTCTCCACATGAACAGCCCCAGCTCTCCCAGCCTTCCCTCACCAGCAGATGTTACAGTCCCTTCAGCATCTCTGCAGACCTGGGCTGGACTCTCTCCAGTAGCTCCTTGTCCCTCCTGAACTGGGAGCCCAGAACCACACACACTTCTCCAGATGGGGCCTCACCAGGGCAGAGGGGCAGAACAACCTCCCTGACCTGCTGGCCACACTCTTCTTCATACCCCCAGGATGGCACTGGTCTGGTGGCCAGAAAGGCAGCCTTTTCACCTTTTTAGCAGGCAAATCTAAATTTAGCAGGTGAGCTGCTTTGCAGCTGTAATCAATTCATTAATAGGTCCAGAACTAACCCAGCTGAGCTTGGACTTACTGGCCTTTCCTAATTAGCTAATTGCTCTGCTGCTCCCAGTTTATTAGCTTAAGGGTCTATGGTTAAGGATTTAGATTCTGGAGTTAAGCACCCAGGGTCTAGAGTCAAGGGTAAAGAATCTAAAGTCTATGGTCTACAAATAAGGGCCAAGCAAGAGAGTAGGGTTAAGTTTCTAGAGTAAACCATCTAAGATTAAGGGTCTAGGGTTTAGTATATAGAGTTAACAGTCTAGATTGCAGTGTCTAGGGTCTAGTGTCTCGCATTTAGGCTGTAGGCTTAAGGGTCTAGGGTCTGGAGTTAAGCGCCCAGGGTCAAGGGTCTAGGATTTAGGGTAAAGAATCTAAGGTCTACAGTGTAGAAATTAGGGCCAAGCAAGACACTAAGGTTAAGATTTTAGAGTAAAACATCTAGAGTAAAAGGTCTTGGATTAAGGCTCTAGGGTCTAGGGTTTAGTATGTAGGGTTAAGGGTCTAGATCCCAGTGTCTACGGTCTAGTGTCTAGGGTTTAGGCTGAAGGATTAAGCATCTAGAGTGACGGGTCTAGGGTCTAGAGTTAAGCACCCAGGGTCAAGGGTTTACTGACTAGGGTTTACTATCTAGGATTAAGGGTCCAGTGTCTAGGGTTTAGGCTGTAGGCTTAAGGGTCTAGGGTCTGGAGTTAAGTGCCAAGGGTCAAGGGTCCAGCATCTAGGGTTTAGTAGCTAGGATTAAGGGTCCAGTGTCTAGGGTTTCTGATGTAGGCTTAAGGGTTTTGAGTCTGGAGTTAAGTGCCCAGGGTCAAGGGTCCAGAGTCTAGGGTTTAGTAGCTAGGATTAAGGGTCCAGGGTCCAGTGTCTAGGTTTTATGATGTAGGCTTATGGCTACAGGTTTAAGGGTTTTAAGTCTGGAGTTAAGTGACCTGGGTCAACAGTCCAGTGTCTATGGTCCAATACTATGGTCTAGGGAATAGTGTCTAGGGTTTAGACCGCAGACTAAAGGTCTAGAGTTAGGTGTCTGGGGTCTGGAGATAAGTGCCCAGGGTCAAGGGTCCAGCATCTAGGGTTTAGTATCTAGGATTAAGGGTCCAGTGTCAAGGGTTTATGATGTAGGCTTAAGGGTCTAGTGTTAAGGGTTTTGAGTCTGGAGTTAAGTGACCAGGGTCAAGGGTCCAGTGCCTGTGGTCCAGTGTCTAAGGTGTAGTGTCTAGGGTTTAGACCATAGGCTTAAGGGTCTAGAGTTAGGTGTCTGGGGTCTGGAGATAAGTGCCCAGGGTCAAGGCTCTAGTGTCTAGGGTTTCGTATCTAGGATTAAGGGTCTAGGGTCCAGTGTCTAGTATCCAGTGTCTAGAGTCTAGTGCCTAGGTTTTAGACCTTAGGCTTAAGGGTCTAGATTTAAGGGTCTAGGGTATGGAGTTAAGTGCCCAGGATAAAGGCTCTAGTGACTAGGATCCAGTATCTAGGGTCCAGTGTCGAGGGTTTAGGCTGTAGGTTTCAGGGTCTAGAGTTACGCGACTAGGGTCTGGAGTTAAGTGCCTAGGATAAAGGCTCTAGTGTCTAGGGTCAAGTATCTAGGGTGTAGAGTTTAGTGTTTAGATGGTAGGCTTAAGTTTCTAGATTTAGGCGTCTCGGGCCTGAAGATAAGTACCCAGGGTCAAGGGGATAGCATCTAGGATTTAGTATCTAGGGTCAAGGGTCTAGAGTCCAGTTTCTAGTGTCCAGTGTCTAGAGTCTTGTGTCTGGGTTTTAGGCTGCAGGCTTAAGGGTCTAGAGTTAACGGTCTAGGGTCTTCAGTTCAGTGCCCAGGGTCAAGGCTCTCCTGTCTATGGTTTAGTATCTAGGAGTAAGGGTCCAGTGTCAAGGCTTTAGGCTGCAGCCTTAAGGGTCTAGGGTCTGGAGTTAAGTGCCCAGGGTCAAGATTCTGTTCTTTAGTATCTAGGATTAAGGGTCTAGGGTCCAGTGTCTAATGTTCAGTTTCTAGAGTCTACTGTCTAGTGTTTAGACCATAGGCTTAAGGATCTAGAGTTAGGCTTCTGGGGTCAGAAAATAAGTGTCCAGTGTCCAGGATGTGGAATCTAGGTTTTAGTATCTAGGATTAAGGGTCCAGTGTCTAGGGTTTATGATGCAGTCTTATGGGTCTAGGGTTTCGATTCTGGAGTTACGTGACCATTTTGAATGGTCCAGTGTCTGTGGTCCAGTGTCTAGGGTGTAGTATCTAGTGTCTAGACCATAGGCTTAATGGTCTAGACTTATGCTTCTGGGGTCTGGAGATAAGTGCCCATGGTCAATGGTCTAGCGTCTAGGGTTTAGTATCTACGATTAAGGGTCCAGGGTCTAGGGTTTAGGCTGTATGCATAAAGGTCTAGGGTCTAGATTTAAGTGCCCAGGGTCAAGGGTCTATGGTCTAGGGCTTAATATCTAGGGTCCATTGTCTACCTTGTAGGGTCCAGTGAGCAGTGTTTAGGGTTTAGGTTGTCGGCTTAATGGTCTATAGTTATGGGTAGAGAGTCTGGAGTTAAGTGCCCAGGGTCTAATGTCCAGTGTCTAGGGTGTAGTTTCGACTGTCTAGACTGTAGTATTATGAGTGTTGAGTTAGGCGTCTGTTGTCTGGAAATAAATGCCCAGGTTCACGGGTTTAGCGTGCAGTTGATAGTGTACGTGTCTAGGGTCTACTGTTTAGGGTTTAGTCTGTAGGCTTCAGGGTCTACAGTTACAGCTCTAGGGACTGGAGTTAAGTGCCCTTTAAGCCTACAGCCTAAAACCTAGACCCTAAAATCTAGAAATTGTATGCTAGACCCTTAATCCTAGGTACTAAACCCTAGACGCTAGACCTTTGAACCTGAGCACTGAACTCCTTACCCTAGACCCTTAAGCATACATTATCAACACTACACACTGGACCCTAGATACTGGACCGTGGACACAAGACCCTTGACCCTGGGCACTTAGCTCAAGACCCTAGAGGTGTAACTCTAGACCCTTAAGCCTACAGTCTAAAGACTAGACACTACACCCTAGACACTGTACCCTTGACCCTGGTCACTTAACTCAAAACCCTTAACCCTAGACCCTTAAGCCTACATCATAAACCCTAGATACTGGAGAGTGAACCCTTAATACCAGGTACTGAACTCTAGATGCTGCAACCTTTACCCTGGGCACTTAACTGCAGACCCTAGACACTTAAGCCTACATCATAAACTCTAGACACTGGACACTTAATCCTAGATTCTAAACCCTAGATGCTAGACCCTTGACGCTGGGCACTGAAGTCCAGACTCTAAACCCTTCACTCTAGGCCCTTAAGCCTACATCATAAAACCTAGACACTAGACCCTTAATCCTAGATACTAAACCCTAGACCCTTAAGCCTACATCATAAACCCTAGACCCTGGACCCTTAATCCTAGACACTAAATCCTAGACACTAGAGCCTTGACTCTTGGCAGATATCTCCAGATACCAGATGCCTAATTCTAGACCCTTAAGACTACAGGCGAAACCCTAGACACTGGACCCTTAATCCTAGATACTACACCCTAGATGCTAGACCCTTGACCCTGGGCACTGAACTCTAGACCCTAGGCCTTTAACTCTAAACCCTTAAGCCTACAGCCTAAACCCTAGAAACTGGCACTTACATACCGGACCCTTGACACTAGACCCTGGGCACTTCTTTCCAGACCCCAGACGCCTAACTCTAGACTGTTAAGCCTACGGCCTAAACCCTAGGCACTATTCCATAGACACTACAGCCTAGACACAGTACTTTTGACCCTGGTCACTTAATTCCAGACTCAAACCCCTTAACCCTAGACACTTAAGCCTACATCATAAACCCTAGACACTGGACCTTTGACACTGGGTACTGAACTCCAGACCCTAGTCCTTTAACACTAGATCCTTAAGCCTAAATCATAAACCCTAGACACTGGAGAATGGACCATGAATACCAGATACTGAACCCTAGATGCTGCAACCTTTACCCTGGGCATTTAACTGCAGACCCTAGACACTTAAGGCTACATCATAAAACCTATACACTGGACCCCTAACACTAGATATAGACCCTAGACGCTTATCTATAATCCTCTAACTCTATACGCTAAGTCCAGACAGTAGTCGATTAATCCTAGATACTAAACCCTAGACCCTAGACCTTTAAATGTAAACCGTGGAACCTTAACCCCAGACCGTAAACTCTATACAACAGACCGTTAATACTAGACGCACAACTCTAAATTCTAGACCTTAAGACTAGATGCTAAACTATAAAGCCTTAAACCTAGATGCTGGAGCCTTAACCCTAGATACTAAACCCTAGACGCTTCTCTATAATCCTTTAACCCTAGACGCTAAGTCCAGACGGTAGTCCATTAACCCTAGATACTAAACCCTGGACCCTTAAACGTAGACCGTATATACTAAACCCCAGACGCTGCACTCTCTACCATAGACCGTTAATCCTAGACGCAAAACTCTAAACCCTAGACCTTAAGACTAGATCCTAAACTATAAAGCCTTAACCCTAGAAGCTGGAGCCTTAACCCTAAATACTAAAGCCTAGACCCTAGACGCTTATCTATAATCCTTTAACCCTAGACCCGAAGTCCAGACGGTAGTCCATTAATCCTAGATACTAAACTCTAGGCCCTAGATCCTTAAACATAGACCGTGGATCCTTAATACCATACTATAATCTCTATACCATAGCCTGTTAATCCTAGACTCAAAACGCTAAACCCTAGACCTTAAGACTAGGTTCTAAACTATAAAGCCTTAACCCTAGATACTAAAGCCTAGACCCTAGAAGCATATCTATAATCCTTTAACCCTAGACGCTAACTCCAGACAGTAGACCATTAATCCTAGGTACTAAACCCTAGATCCTTAAACGTAGACCGTATATATGCTTAACCCTAGACGCTATACTCTATACCATAGGCTGTTAATCCTAGAAGCAGAACTCTAAACGCTAGACCCTATGACTAGATGCTAAACTATAACTCCTTAAACCTAGACGCTGGAGCCTTTACCCTAGACACTAAACCCTAGAAACTTGTCTATAATCCTTTAACCCCTGACGATAATTCAAGATGGTAGTCCATTGATCCTAGATACTAAACCATACTACCTAGATTCTTAAATGTAGACCGTTTATGCTTAACCCCAGATGCTACACTCTATACCATAGACCGTTAATCCTAGACGCAAACCTCTAAACCCTAGACCTTAAGACTAGATGCTAAACTATAAAGCCTTAAGCCTAGACGCTGGAGACTTAACCCTACATACTAATGCCTAGACCCTAGACTATCATCTATAACCCTTTAACCCTTGATGCTAAGTCCAGACGGTAGACCATTAATCCTAGATAATAAACCATAGACCCTAGATCCTTAAACATAGACAGTGGATCCTTAATCCCAGATGATAAACTCTATACCATAGACCATTAGTCCTAGACCTAGAACTCTAAACTCTGGACCTTAACCCTAGATGTTAAACTATAAAGCGTTAAACCTAGACGCTGGAGCCTTAACCCTACATGCTAAACCCTTGACCCTAGACGCTTATCTATAATCCTTTAACCCTTGACAGTAAGTCCACACGGTAGTCCATTAATCCTAGATACTAAACCCTAGACCCTAGATCCCGAAATGTAGAGATATATGCTTAATCCCAGATGCTACACTCTATACCATAGACAGTTAATCTTAGATGCAAACCTCAAAACTCTAGACCTTAAGACTAGATGCTAAACCATAAAGCCTTAACCCTAGATGCTGGAGCCTTAAACCTACATACTAAAGCCTAGACGCTTATCTATAATCCTTTAACCCTAGATGCTAAGTCCAGATGGTAGTCCATTAATCCTAGATACTAAACCCTAGACCATAGATCCTTAAACATAGACCGTTTATACTTAACCCTAGACGCTATACTCTTTATAATAGACCGTTAATCCTAGACGCAAACATCTAAACCCTAGACCTTAAGACTAGATGCTAAACTATAAAGCCTTAACCCAAGACGCTGGAGACTTAAAATTAGATACTAAAGCCTAGACCCTTATCTATAATCCTTTGACCCTAGAAAATAATTCCAAACGGTAGTCCATCAATCCTAGATACTAATCCCTACAACCTAGATTGTTAAACATAGACCATCAAGCCTTAACGTCTAAGGTCTAGGCTCCAGTGTCTAGGGTTAAGGCTTTATAGTTTAGCATCTAGTCTTAAGGTCTAGGGTTTATAGTTTTGCGTCTAGGATTAATGGTCTATGCTATAGATTGCAGCGTCTGGGGTGAAGCATATACAGTCTACGTTTAAGGGTCTAGGTTCTAGGGTTTAGTATCTAGGATTGATGGACTACCATTTGGAATAAGTGTCTAGCATTAAAGAATTATAGATAAGCATCTAGGGTCTAGGGTTTAGTATCTAGGATTAAGGCTGCAGCTTCTATGGTTAAGGCTTTATAGTTTAACATCTTGGATTAAGGTCTAGGGATTAGAGGTTTGCGTCTAGGGTTAACGGTCTATGGTATAGAGTACAGTGTCTGCGGTTAAGCATATACGGTCTACGTTTAAGGATCTAGGTTCTAGGGTTTAGTATCTAGGATTGATAGACTACCGTTTGGAATTAGTGTCTAGCATTAAAGGATTATAGATAAGCGTCTAGGGTCTAGGGTTTAGTATCTAGGGTTTAGGCTCCAGTGTCTAGGGTTAAGGCTTTATAGTTTAGCATCTAGGGTTAAGGTCTAGTGTTTAGAGTTCTACGTCTAGGACTAACGGTCTATGTTATAGAGTGCAGCGTCTGCGTTTAAGCATATACAGTCTAGGTTTAAGGATCTAGGTTCTAGGGTTTAGTATCTAGGATTAATGGACTACCGTTTGGAATTAGTGTCTAGCGTTAAACGATTATAGAAAAGCATCTAGGGTCTAGGGTTTATAATCTAGGTTTAAGGCTCCAGCGTGTTGGGTTAAGGCCTTATGGTTTAGCATCTTGTCTTAAGGTCTAGAGTTTAGAGTTCTACGTCTAGATCTAACGGTCTATGGTATAGAGTGCAGCGTCTGGGGTTAAGCATATACCGTGTAAGTTTAAGGATCTAGGTTCTAGGGTTTAGTATCTAGGATTAAGGCTGCATCTTCTAGGGTTAAGTCTTTACAGTTTAGCATCTTGGATTAATGTCTAGGGTTTAGAGGTTTGCGTCTAGGTTTAACAGTCTATGGTACAAAGAGCAGCGTCTGGGGTTAAGCATATACGGTCTACCTTTAAGGATCTAGGTTCTAGGGTTTAGTATCTAGGATTAATGGACTACCATTTGGAATTAGTGTCTAGCGTTAAAGGATTATAGATAAGTGTCTAGGGTCTAGGGTTTAGGATCTAGGATTAAGGCTGCAGTTTCTAGGTTTAAGGCTTTATAGTTTAGCATCTAGGGTTAAGGTCTAGAGTTTAGAGTTCCTAGAACGTGGATCATAGACCGCGGACCCTAGACCGCGGACCTTAGACCCTTAACCCTAGACCCTTAAACATAGATTGCTGACCCTAGATCCTTAACACGAGACCCTTAAACCTAGACCCTTAACCCTAGACCGCAGACCCTAGACAGTTAACCCTATACCGCGTACCCTGGACCACGGACCCTACACCCTTGACCCTAGACCTCTTTCCATGGACTGCGGACCCTAGATCCTTAACCATATATCATTAACCATAGACCACGGACCCGAAACCTGTTACCCTAGATCCTTAACCGTAGAGCCTTAATCCTAGACCACAGACCCTTAACCTTAGACCCTGAACCCTAGACCCTTATCTCTAGACCCTTATTTCTAGAACGTGGACCCTAGACCCTAAAACTTGGACTGCGGACCCTAGACCGCACACCCTAGACCCTTAACCCTAGACCCTTAACAATAGACTGCGGACCCTAAACCCTTAACCCCAGACACTTAACCCTAGACCGTGGACCCTGGACCCTTAACCTTTAACCCTTAAACATAGATTGCTGACCCTAGACCCTTAACAGGAGACCCTTAACCCTAGACCCTTAACCCTAAACCGCGGACCGTAGACCCTTTAACCCTAGACCGTGGACCTTAGACCCTTTAACTCTAGACCATGGACCGTAGACCCTTAACCCTAGACCATTAACCCTAGACCATGGACTCTAGACCCTTAATACCAGACCGTGGACCTTAGAACCTTAACCCAAGACCCTGAACCCTAGACCGCGGACCGTAGACCCTTAACCCTAGACAGTGCACCCTAGGCTGCGGATACTAGACTCTTAACGCTAGACCGCAGACCCTAGACCCTTAACATTAGATCGCAGACCCTAGACCCTTAACTCTAGACCTTATCCCTAGACCGTGAACCCTGGACCCTTAAACATAGACCTTAAGACTAGACCGCTGACTTTAGGCCCTTCACCCTAGACCCTTCACCCTAGACATTTAACTCTAGACCATGGACCCTAGACTTTTAACCCTAGACCCTTAATTGCAGACAGTGGACCCTAGACCATTAATCCTTGACCCTTAACGCTTGATCATAGACCCTTAACCCTAGGCTGAAGACCCTAGACCCGTAACCTTAGACCCTTAAACCTAGACTCTTAACCCTAGACATTTACCGTAGAATGCGGACCCTAGACTCTTTACTATAGACCCTTAATCCTAGAGCCTTAACCCTAGACCACGGACCTTGGACCCTTAACCTTAGACCCTTAACCCTAGACCGCAGACCCTAAACCATTAATCTTAGACCCTTAACCCTAGACCCTTAACTGCGGACCGTGGACGCTAGACCCTTAAACCTAGACCCTTAACACTAAACCCTTGAACATAGACCCTTAACCCGAGACCGCAGACACTAGATCCTTAACCCTAGACTCTTAAACCTAGACCCTTTACCGTAGACCGTGGGCCCTAGACCCTTAACCCTAGACGGCACACCCTGGACCGCGGACCATAGACCCTAAACACTACACCACGGAACCTGAACCGCAGACCCTAGACCCTTCACCCCAGACCCTTCAACCTATGCCTTTTACGCTAGACCACGGACCCTAAACTTTTAACCCTAGACCGCGGTCCTTAGACCCTTCACCCTAGACCCTTCGCCCTAGACCTTTAAGCCTAGATCATAGACCCTTAACCCTAGAACGTGGAACATAGACCGCGGACCCTAGAATGTGGACCCTAGACCCTTAACCATATACCATTAACCCTAGACCACGGAAACTAAACCCGTTACCCTAGACCCTTAAACACAGATTGCTGACCCTAGACCCTTAATACAAGACCCTTAAACCTAGGCCTTTAACCCTAGACCGCAGACCCTAGACAGTTAACCCTATACCGCACACCCTGGAACGCGGACCCTACACCCTTGACGCTAGACCTCTGACCCTGGACAGCAGACCCTAGACCCTTAACCATATACCATTAACCCTAGACTACAGACCCTAAACCCGTTACCCTAGACCCTTAACCCTAGACCGTGGACTCTAGACCCTTAACCCTAGACCGTGGACCCTAGACCCTTAACCCTAGACCCTTAACCTTAGACCGTGGACCCTAGACTCTTAACCCTAAATTCTTAACCCTAGAGCCTTAACCCTAGACCACAGACCCCGAACCCTAGACCCCGAACCCTAAACCCCAAACCCTAGACCCTGAACCGTAGACTCTTATCCCTAGACCCTTATTTCTAGACCGCGGACCCTAGACCCTTAACCCTGGACCCTTAGCCCTAGACCCTTAACCCTAGACCACGGACCCTAGACTCTTAACCCGAGACTCTTAACCCTAGACCGCGGACCCTAGACCCTTAACCGTAGACCTTAATCCTAGACCGCGGACCTTAGACCCTTCACCCTAGACCCTTCACCCTAGACCTTTTACCCTAGACCACGGACCCTAGATCATTTACCCGAGACCGCAGCCCCTAGACCATTAACCTTAGACACTTAATCCTAGACTCTTAACGGCAGACCGCGGACCCTAGACCCTTAAACCTAGACCCTTAACCCTAGACTCTTAACTCTAGACCCTTTAGCATAGACCGTGGACCCTAGACCCTTAAACCTGGACCCTTAAACCTAGAGCCTTAACCCTACACCATAGACCCTAGACCCTTATCTCTAGACCCTTGTCCCTAGACCCTTATTTCTAAACCACGGACCCTAGACCCTTAAACCTAGACCACCAACCCTAGACCATGGACCCTAGACCCTTAAACCTAGAACGTGGACCACAGACCTTAACCCTAGACCGCGGACCTTAGACCCTTAAACCTAGACTCTTAAACATAGATTGCTGACCCTAGACCCTTATCCCTAGACCACGGACCCTAGACCCTTATCCCTAGACCCTTATCCCTAGACCCTTATTTCTAGACAGCGGACCCTAGACCCTTAAACTTTGACCTCGGACCATAGACCGCACACCCTAGACCCTTAACCCTAGACCGCGGACCCTAAACCCTTAATCCTAGACCGTGGACCCTAGACCCTTAACCCTAGACTCTTAACCCTAGACCCTTAACCTTCGACCGCGGACCCTAGACTTTTAACCCTAGATCCTTAACCCTAGAGCCTTAACCCTAGACCACAGACCCTTAACCTTAGACCCTGAACCCTAGACCCTTATCCCTAGACCCTTATTTCTAGACCGCAGACCCTAGACCCTAAAAATTTGACCGCGGACCCTAGACCGTACACCCTAGACCCTTAACCCTAGACCCTTAACACTTGACTGCGGACCCTAGACCGTACACCCTAGACACTTAAACATAGATTGCTGACCCTAGACCCTTAACACGAGACCCTTAACCCTAGACCCTTTACCGCAGACAGTGGACCCTAGGCCCTTAAATCTAGACCATTAACACTAAACCCTTGAACACAGACCCTTAACCCTAGACCTCAGACACTAGATCCTTAACACTAGACCCTTAACCATAGACTCTTAATCCTAGGCTCTTAACCCTAGACTTTTAACCCTAGACTCTTAACCCTAGACACTTAACCCTAGACCCTTAACCCTAGATGGCGGACCCTAGACTCTTAACCCTAGACTCTTAAACCTAGACCCTTAACCCTAGACCCTTAACCCTAGACCGCGGACCCTGAACCATGACCCTAGACCCTTAACCCTAGACTGCGGACTCTGGACCGCGGACCCTAGACCCTAAAACTTTGACCGCGGACCCTAGACCGCACACTGTAAACCCTTAACCCTAGACCCTTAACACTTGACTGCGGACTCTAGACCGCGGACCTTAGACCCTTAAACATAGATTGCTGACCCTAGATTCTTAACCCGAGACCCTTAACCCTTGACCCTTAACCCTAGACCCCAGACCATAGGACCTTAATCCTGAACTCTTAACCCTAGACAGCAGACCCTAGACGCTTTACCGTAGACTGCGGACCCTTGACTCTTAACCCTAGAATCTTAACCCTTAGAGCCTTAACTCTAAACCACGGACCCTCGAGCCTTAGCCTTAGCCCCTTAACCTGAGACCCTTATCCCTAGACCGTGGACCATAGACCCTTAAACCTTTACCGCGGACAATAGACTCTTAACCCTAGACCCTAAACCCTAGACCCTTTACCGTAGACAGTGGACCCTAGGCTCTTAACCCTACACCCTTAACCCTAGAGCCTTAACCTTAGACCACGGACCCTAAACCCTTAACCTTAGACCCTTAACCCTAGACCGCAGATCCTGGATCGTGGACCGTAGACCCTTAACCCTAGACCCTTAACCATAGACCCTTAAACCTAGACCGCGGTGCTTAAACCCTTAACCAAAGACCGCGGACATTAGACCCTTAACCGTAGACCCTTAACCCTAGACAGCGGACCCTAGAGACTTAACGGTAGACAACAGACCCTAGACCCTTAACCCTAGACCCTTAACCATAGACCGTGGACCCTAGACCCTTAATCATAGACCGCGTACCCTAGACCCTTAACCATATACCCTTAACCCTAGACCGCGGACCCTAAACCCTTAACCAAAACCACGGAAGCTAGACCCTTAACACTAGACCCTTCACCCTAGAACCATAACCCTAGACCTCAGACACTAGACCTTCAACCCTAGACCCTTAAACCTAGAGCACAGACCCTAGACCCTTAACCCTAGACCCTGAACCCTAGACCGCGGACCCTAGACCCTTAACCCTAGACCCTTAACCCTAGACAGCGGGCCCTAGACACTTAACCATAGATAGTGGACAATAAATTCTTAACCGTAGACCCTTAACCCTAGACAGCGGACCCTAGATGCTTAACGGTAGACAGCAGACCCTAGACCCTTAACCCTAGACCCTTCACCCTAGACAGCAGACATTTAACCCTTAACCTCAAACCTTAACCCTAGACAGTGAACCCTAGGCCCTTAACCCTAGACCATTAACCATAGACAGCGGACCCTAGACCCTTAACCCTAGATCACGGACCCTAAACCATTGACCCTAGACCGCGGACCGAGACCGTGGACCCTAGAAAGCT
This sequence comes from Apus apus, assembly GCF_020740795.1. Classification (NCBI taxonomy): domain Eukaryota; kingdom Metazoa; phylum Chordata; class Aves; order Apodiformes; family Apodidae; genus Apus; species Apus apus. The sequence goes on along the minus strand of NC_067285.1, from coordinate 38,021,114 downwards.
GACCATAGACCCTCAACACTAGACCGCGGACCCTAGATGGTGGACCCTAGACCCTTAACCGTAGACCGTGGACCCTATACCGAGGATCATAGAACGTTAAACCTAGACCGCGGACCCTAAACTGTGGACCCCAGACCACGGAGCCTAGACCCTTAACCCTAGACCCTTAATCCTAGACCGCAGGCCCTAGACCCTTAACCCTAGACCGCGGACCCTATACCCAGGATCATAGAATGTTAAACCTAGACCGCGGACCCTAAACCGTGGACCCCAGACCACGGAGCCTAGACCCTTAACCCTAAACACTTAACGCTATACTGTGGAACCTAGACCCTTAACCCTAGACCACGGACCGTAGACCCTTAACCCTAGACCGAGGACCCTAGACCCTTAACTCTAAACCGCGGACCCTAAAACGTGGACCCTAAACCACGGAGCCTAAACCGTGGACCCTAAACCACGAAGCCTACACCCTTAACTCTAGACCACGGACCCTAGACACTTAAACCTAGACCGTGGACCCTAGACCCTTAACCCTAGTCCATGGACCCTAGACCGTGAAACGAGACCGTGGACCCTAGAAAGCTGACCCTACACCTTTAACCCTAGACCACGGACACTGGACTCAACCCTAGACCCTTAACCCTGGACCGCGGATCTTATACCCTGAATCGTAGACTGTGGACACTAGACCGCGGACCCTAGACCCTTACCCTTAACCCTAGACGCTTAACGCTGTACCATGGACCCTAGACCCTTAACCCTAGACCACAGACCGTAGACCCTTAACCCTAGACCGAGGACCCTAGACCCTTAACCCTAAACCGCGGACCCTAAAACGTGGACCCTAAACTACGGAGCATAAACTGTGGACCCTAAACCACGGAGCCTACACCCTTAACTCTAGACCTCGGACCCTAGACCGTGGACCCTAGACCGTGGACCCTAGACCCTTAACCCTAGACTCTTCATTCTAGACCGTGGACCCTAGACCCTTAACCCTAGATCCTTAAACCTAGACAGTGGACCCTAGACCCTTCAACCTAGACCCTTCACCCTAAAATCTTCACCCTAGACCGCAGACCGAGATCGTGGACACTAGAAAGCTGACCGTAGACCCGTAACCCTAGACCGTGTACCCTAGGCTCTTAACCCTAGACCATGGACCCTAGACCGCGGACCCTAGACACTTAACACTAGACTGCCAACACTAGACCCTTAACCCTAGACCACTGACCCTAGACCCTTAATCCTAGACCCTCAACACTAGACCGTGGGCCCTAGACCCTTAATCCTAGGCCGCGGACCCTACACCGCAGACCCTAGACCACAGACCTTAGACCATGAACCGAGACGGCGCACCCTAGAAAGCTGACCCTAGAACCTTAACCCTAGACCGCGGACTCTGGACTCTCAACCCTAGACCCTTAAGCCTAGACCGCGGGTCCTATACCCTTAAACCTAGACAGCGGACCCTAGACCCTTCACCCTAGACCCTTAACCCTAGACCGCGAACCCTACACTACGGACACTTAAACAGCTGACCCTAGACCGCCGACCCTAGACCCTTAATCCTAGGCCGTGGACCCCAGACCCTTAACCCTAGAGCCTTAAACCTAGACAGTGGACCCTAGACCCTTCACCCTAGACCCTTCACGCTAAACTCTTCACCCTACACCTCGGACCGAGACTGCGGACACTAGAAAGCTGACCCTAGACCCGTAACCCTAGACCTTGGACCCTAGACCATGGACCCTAGACCGCGGACCCTAGAAAACTGACCCTAGACCCGTAACCATAGGCCGTGGACCCTAGACCCTTCATCCTAGACCGCGGATCCTATACCCTTAACCCTAGACCCTGAACACTAGACCCTTAACCCTAGACCCTGAACCCTAGACCCTTAACCCTAGACCGTGGACCCTAGATCCTCAACCCTAGACCCTCAACCCTAGACCATGGACCCTAGACCCTTCACGAGACCGCGGACCCTAGAAAGCTGACCCTACACCTTTAACCCTAGACCACGGACTCTGGACTCTTAACCCTAGACCCTTAACTCTAGACCGCAGATCTTATACCCTTAACCGTAGAAAGCGGACTCTAGACCCTTAACCCTAGACCCTTAACCCTAGACCGTGGACCCTAGACCCTTAACCCTAGACCCTCAACCCTAGACCCTTAACCCTAGACCACGGACCCTAGACACTTAACACTAGACTGCTGACACTAGACCCTTAACCCTGGACTGCGGACCCTAGATCCTTAATCCTAGACCCTCAACACTAGACCGCGGACCCTAGACCCTTAATTCTAGGCCGCGGACCCTAGACCCTTAACCCTAGACCGCGGAGTGAGACCGCGGACCCTAGAAAGCTGACCCTAGAACCTTAACCATAGACCGCGGATCCTATACCCTTAACCGTAGACCGCGGACACTAGACCCTCAACACTAGACCGCGGACCCTAGACGGCGGACCCTAGACCCTTAACCCTAGACCCTTTACTGTAGAGTGTGGAACCTAGACCCTTAACCCTAGACCCTTGACCCTAGACGGCAGGCCATAGACCCTTAACCCTAGACCCTTAACCGTAGAGTGTGGAACCTAGACCCTTAACCCTAGACCGCGGACCCTAAAGCGTGGACACCAGACCACGGAGACTAGACCCTTAACCCTAGACCGTGGACCCTAGACCCTTAACCCTAGACCCTTAACCCTAGACCCTTAAACCTAGACCGGTAATGCTAGACCCTTAATCCTAGACCCTTGACCCTAGACCCTTGACCCTAGACCCTTGACCCTAGACCCTTAACCCTAGACAGCGGACCCTAGACAGTGGACCCTAGACCCTTAATCCTAGACAGTGGACCCTAGGCCCTTAACCCTAGAACCTTAACCCTAGACCCTTAACCCTAGACCCATAACCCTAGACCCTTAACCCTACACAGCAGACCCAAGACAGCATACCCTACACCCTTTTCCCTAGACCCTTAACCCTAGACACTTAACCCTAGACAGCGGACCCTAGACCCCTAACCCTAGAGAGAGGACCCTAGACCCTTAACCCTAGATCCTTAACCATAGACAGAGGACACTAGATCCTTAACCCTAGACCCTTAACACTAGACAGCGAACCCTAGACATTTAACCCTAAAACCTTAACCCTAGACAGCGGACCCTAGACCCTTAACCCTAGACATCGGACCCTAGACCCTTAACCATAGACAGCGGACCCTAGACCCCTAACCATAGACAGAGGATCCTAGACCCTTAACCCTATACCCTTAACCATAGACAGAGGACACTAGATCCTTAACCCTAGACCCTTAACACTAGACAGCGAACCCTAGACATTTAACCCTAAAACCTTAACCCTAGACAGCGGACCCTAGACCCTTAACCCTAGACATCGGACCCTAGACCCTTAACCATAGACAGCGGACGCTAGACCCTTAATGTTGCAGAATGGCTTGAGCAGCAGGGCCATGGGCCCCTGCTATCTCCTCGAGAGGCCTTGAGAGTGTGGCACAAACAGCAGCTGTACAAGCAATCTCTTTTTTTAGCCTAACACAAGTATAAACAATCTCTGTTAGCTTAAACTAACTCAAGGACAAGGTAGAGAAGTAGAATGATAGAAAACAAGGAAGAACCCTGGAACTCAGATGTGTGTTATTATCCAGTAAAATCACTGCAAGTAGTTGCCGTCCAGTGAAATCACTACAAGTAGTTACTATCCAATGAACTCACTATGCGTGGTCACTATCCAATGAATTCACTATGCGTGTTTACTATCCAATGAATTCACTACATGTAGGTTTGGAAAAGGGTATAAAAGTAACACTGTGTATTCAATAAATCGAAGCTTGCTTTATCAATCACATTGATTCTGGACTGCTTGCTTCCCTCGCCGCCAGCACCTTAACTCTAGACTCTTAATCCTAGACAGCGGGACCCTAGACCCTTAACCCTAGACAGAGGGCCCTAGACCCTTAACCCTATACCCTTAACCGTAGACAGAGGACACTAGATCCTTAACCCTAAACCCTTAACACTACACAGTGAACCCTAGACATTTAACCCTAAAACCTTAAACCTAGACAGGGGACCCTAAACCCTTAACCCTAGACAGCAGACCCTAGACCCATAATCCTATACCCATAACCCTAGACCCTTAACCATACACAGCGGACCCTAGACAGCGGACCCTAGACCCTTAACCCTAGACCCTTAACTCTAGACCTATAACCCTAGGCCCTTGATCCTAGACCCATAACTCTAGACAGCGGACGCTAGACACTTAACCCTAGACCCTTAACCATAGACACTTAACCCTAGACAGCGGGCGCTAAAACCTTAACCCTAGACCCTTAACCCTAGACCCTTAACCCTAAACAGCAGACCCTAGACCCGTAACCCTAGACACTTAACCATAGACAGCTGACCCTTGACCCTTTTTGCTAGACTCTTAACCCTAGACAGCGGACCCTAGACCCTTAACCCTAGACCCTTAAACCTAGACAGTGGACTCTAGACCCGTAACCCTAGACCCTTAAACCTAGACAGCGGACCCTAGACCCTTAACCCTAAAAGCAGACCCTAGACCCTTAACCCTACACGCTTAAACCTAGAACCTTAACCTTAGACAGCAGACCCTAAATCCTTAAACCTATACCTTTAACTGTGGAGAGCGGAACATAGATCCTTAAACATAGACCCTTAAACCTAGACCCTTATCCCACGACAGCGGACCCTAGAACCTTTAACCCTACATAGAGGACCCTAGACCCCTTAACCCTAGACAGTAGACCCTAGACCGAGAACCATAGACTGCGGACACTAGACAGAGGACCATAGACCCTTAACCCTAGACATCGGACCCTAGACCCTTAACCCTGTACCCTTAACCCTAGACAGCGAATCCTAGACCCTTAACATTAGACCCATAACTGTAGACAGCAGAACCTATATCCTTAACCCTAGACCCTTAACCCTAGACAGCAGACCCTAGAGCCTTAACCCTAGACAGTGGACCTTAGACCTTTAAACCTAGACCCTTAAACCTAGACAGAGGACCTTAAACCCTTAACCCTAGAACCATAAACCTAGACCCTTATTCGCAGACAGAGGACACCAGACAGCGAACCCTAGACCGTTAACCCTAGACCCTTAACCCTAGACCCTTAACTCTAGACCCTTATTCCTAGACAGTGGACCGAGACCTTTAACCCTAGACCCTTAAACCTAGACAGGGGACGCTAGACCCTTAACACTAGAATCTTAACCCTAGACAGCAGACACTAGACCCTTAACCCTAGACCCTTAACTGTAGGCAGCAGACCCTAGACCCTTAACCCAAGACGCTTAAACCTATACAGCGGAAACTGGACCCTTAACCCTAGACAGTGTACCCTAGACCCTTAACCCTAGACAGCGGATCCTAGACCCTTAACTGTAGACAGCGGACCCTAGACCCTTAACCCTAGACCCTTAACCCTAGACCGTGGACTCTAGACCCTTAACCGTAGACCGAGAACCCTGGACCCTTCAACCCTATACCCTTCAACCCTAGACCGCAGACCCTAGAACCTTACCCCGAGACCGAGGACCCTAGACCCTTAACCCTAGACCCTTAACCCTAGACAGAGGACCCGAGACCGTGGAGCCTAGACCCTTTAGCCATAGACCCTTAACCCTAGACTTCAGACCCTAGACACTTAGCACAAGACCCTTAACCCTAGACCACGGACCCTTGACCCTTAACCCTAGACCGATAAGTCTGGACCCTTCAGCCCTAGGCCCTTCAGGCCTAAATCCTTTACCCTAGGTGGCGGACCTTAGACCCTTAACCATAGACCGTGGACCCTAGACCCTTAACCCTAAATTCTTAACCCTAGACTCTTAACCCTAAATCCTTAACCCTAGACGCTTAACCCTAGACGCTTAACCCTACACCCTTAACCCTAGACTGGGGACCCTAGACCCTTTAGCCCTAGATCCTTAACCCTAGAACGCGGACCCTAGTCCATTAACCCTAGACCCTTAATCCTATACAGCGGACACTAGATCCTTAACCCTAATCCGAGAACACTAGACCCTTCAGCCCTGGAAACTTCAACCCTGGACACTTTAGCCCTGGACCCTTCAGCCCTAGACCCTTCAGCCTATATACTTAAGCCTAGACCGTGGACCTTAGACCCTTAACGCTTGAACCTTTACCCTAGACCGCGGACCCAAGACACTTAATCTTAGACCGCGGACCCTAGACCCTGAACCCCAGACCCTTAACCCTCGACCTTGGACACTTGACCCTTAACCCTCGACCCTTATCGTGAGACCGCGGACCCTAGACCTTTTAGCCCTAGACCCTTAACCCTCGACCCTTAACCCTAGACCGTGGACACTAGACCCTTAACCCTAGACCTAGAACCCTGGACCCTTCAGCCCTAGACCCTTCAGCCCTAGACCCTTAACCCTAGACCCTTAACCCTAGACAGAGGACCCGAGACCATGGAGCCTAGACCCTTTAGCCATAGACCCTTAACCCTAGACTTTGGACCCTAGACCCTTAACAGTTGACCCTTAACCCTAGACCACGGACCCTTGACCCTTAACGCTAGACCGAGAAGTGTGGACCCTTCAGTCCTAGACCCTTCAGCCCTAAATCCTTAACCCTAGACGGCGGGCCTTAGACCCTTAACCCTAGACCACGGACCCTATACCCTTAATGGTAGACCACAGACCCTAGACCCTTAACCGTAGATCCTTAACCCTAGACCGCAGACCCTAGACCCTTAATTTTAGACCGCAGACCCTAGACCCTTAACCCTAGGCCCTTAACCCTAGACCCTTAACACTAGACCGTTGACCCTATGTTGCATACCCTAGACCCTTAAACCTAGAACCTTAATTTTATACCACGGACGATAGACTGAGGACCCTAGACCATGGACCCTAGATGCTTAACACTAGACATTAACCCTAGGCCATTAACTTTATACGGCGGACCCTAGACCCTTACTCCTAGACCGCGGATCCTAGACCGCAGAACCTAGACCCTTAATCTTAGACCACGGACCCTAGACCCTTAACCCTAGACCCTTAACCCTAAATTGCGGACGCTAGACCCTTCAGCCGCAGACCCTTCAGCTCTAGACCCTTAACCCTAGATCCTTAAACTTAGACCGCGGACCCTAGACCGTGGAACCTAGACCCTTAACCCTAGACTACGGACACTAGACCCTTATCCCCAGACCCTTAACCCCAGACCCTTAACCCCAGACAGCAGACCCGAGACACTTAACTCCAGACCCTTAACCCCAGACAGCAGACCCCAGACCCTTAATGCCAGACAGCAGACCCGAGACCCTTAACCCCAGACCCTTAACCCCAGAACCTTAACCCCAGACAGCAGACCCCAGACTCTTAACCCCCGACTCTTAACCCCAGACCCTTACCCTCAGACCCTTAACCTCAGACAGCAGACCCGAGACGCTTAACCCCAGACCCTTAACCCCAGACCACTAACCCCAGACAGCAGACCCCAGGCCCTTAACCATAGACCCTTAACTCCAGACAGCAGACCCCAGACCCTTAATACTTGACCGTGGACCCTGAACCCTTAGCCCTCAACCCTTAGCCCTCGACCCTTAACCCTATACCCTTACCCTGGACCCTTAGCCCTCGACCCTTAGCTCTAGACCCTTAACCCTAGACCCTTAACCCTAGACCCTGAACCCCAGACCCTTAACCCTAGACAGGTAACCCTAGACCCTTAAACCTAGACCTTGGACCCTAGACCTTGGACCCTCGACCCTTAACCTGAGACCACGGACCTGAGACCATGGACCCTAGACCCTTTAGCCCAAGACCCTTAACCCTAGACAGCAGACCCTAGACCCTTAACACTAGACCGCAGACAATATGCCCTTAACCTTAGACCCTAGACCCTTAACCCTAGAACCTTAAACCTAGACCGCGGACCATAGACCATTAACCCAAGACCCTTTAGCCGTAGGCCATTAACCATAGACCCTTAACACTAGACCCTTATTCGTAGACTGTGGACCCTAGACCCTTAAAACTAGACCCTTAACGCTAGACCGCGGATCCTAGACCCTTTATCTCTAGACCCTTTATCTCTAGAACCTTTATCCCCAGACCCTTAACCCGAGACCACGGAACCTACACCCTTAAACCTACACCCTTAGCCCTAGACCCTTAACCCTAGACCCTTAACCCTAGAACCTTTACCCTAGACCGCGGACCCAAGACACTTAATCTTAGACCGCGGACCCTAGACCCTGAACCCCAGACCCTTAACCCTCGACCTTGGACCCTCGACCCTTAACCTGAGACCCTTTACCTGAGACCTTGGACCCTAGACCCTTTAGCCCTAGACCCTTCAGCCTGGACCGCGGACCCTGGACCGCGGACCCCAGACCCTGAACCCCAGACCCTGAACCCCAGACCCTGAACCCTAGACCGTTAGCCCTAGACCCTTTAGCCCTAGACCCTTAACCCTAGACCCTTATCCCCAGACCCATACCCCTAGACCGCCGACCATACACCCTCAGTCCTAGACCCTTAACCCTTGACCGCAGACCCTAGACCCTTAATCTTAGATCGCGGACCTTAGACCCTTGACCCTTAACCCTAGACCCCGGACCCTTGACCCTTAACCCGAGACCCTTTAGCCCTAGATCCTTAACCCTAGACCACGGATCCTAGACCCTTAACCTTAGACCTCGGACCCTAGAGCCTTAACGCTGTACCCTGAACCTTAGACCCTTAACCCTGGACCCTTCAGCCCTAGACCCTTCAGCCTAGACCCTTAATGCTAGACCGCGAACCCTAGACCCTTAACCTTAACTAGACCCCGGACCCTTGACCCTGAACCCCAGACCCTTAACCCTAGACCTTGGACCATAGACCCTTAAACCTAGACCACGGACCCGAGACCCTTTAGCCCGAGACCCTTAACCCTAGACCCTTAACCCTAGACCCTTAACGTTAGATAGCAGACCCAAAACCCTTAAACCTAGATCCTTAACCCTAGGTGGCAGACCATAGACAATTAACCCTAGAATCTTAACCCTAGACCCTTATTCGTAGACCATGAACCCTAGATCCTTAACCCTAGACCCTTAACACGAGACCACAGATCCTAGACCCCTTAACCCTAGACCCTTAACCCTAGACCCTTAACCGTAGACCCTTAACCGTAGACCCTTAATTCTAGACAGCAGACCCTAGACCCATAATCTTAGATCACAGACTCTAGACCCTGAACCCCAGACACTTAACCCTAGACCTTTGACCCTAGACCCTTAATACTAGACACTTAACTCTAGACCGTTGACACTAGACCCTTAGCCCTAGACCCTTAGCCCTAGACCCTTAACACTAGACCCTTAACGTCAGACCGCAGACCCTAAACCCTTAACCCTAGATCCTTAACCCTAGACTGCAGACCCTAGACCCTTAACCCCAGAATCTTAACCCTAGACCCTTATTCGTAGACCGCGGACCCTAAACCCTTAACCCTAGACCGTGCACCCTATACCCTTAACACAAAACCGTTAACTCTAGACCACAGACCCTTGACCCTTATCCTCAGACCCTTAGCCCTAGATCCTTAGCCCTAGACCCTTAACCCTAGACTACGGTCGCTGGACCCTTAACCCTGGACCCTTAACCCTGGACCCTTAACTCTAGACCGCGGATCCTAGACCCTTTATCTCTAGACCCTTTATCTCTAGAACCTTTATCCCCAGACCCTTAACCCGAGACCACGGAACCTACATCCTTAAACCTACACCCTTAGCCCTAGACCCTTAACCTAGACCCTTAACCCTAGAACCTTTACCCTAGACCACGGACCCAAGACACTTAATCTTAGACCGCGGACCCTAGACCCTGAACCCCAGACCCTTAACCCTCGACCTTGGACCCTTGACCCTTAACCCTCGACCCTTATCATGAGACCACGGACCCTAGACCTTTTAGCCCTAGACCCTTAACCCTAGACCCTTAACCCTAGACCGTGGACACTAGACCCTTAACCCTAGACCTAGAACCCTGGACCCTTCAGCCCTAGACCCTTCAGCCCTAGACCCTTAACCCTAGACCCTTAACCCTAGACAGAGGACCCGAGACCATGGAGCCTAGACCCTTTAGCCATAGACCCTTAACCCTAGACTTTGGACCCTAGACCCTTAACAGTTGACCCTTAACCCTAGACCACGGACCCTTGACCCTTAACGCTAGACCGAGAAGTGTGGACCCTTCAGTCCTAGACCCTTCAGCCCTAAATCCTTAACCCTAGACGGCGGGCCTTAGACCCTTAACCCTAGACCACGGACCCTATACCCTTAATGGTAGACCACAGACCCTAGACCCTTAACCGTAGATCCTTAACCCTAGGCCCTTAACCCTAGACCCTTAACACTAGACCGTTGACCCTATGTTGCATACCCTAGACCCTTAAACCTAGAACCTTAATTTTATACCACGGACGATAGACTGAGGACCCTAGACCATGGACCCTAGATGCTTAACACTAGACATTAACCCTAGGCCATTAACTTTATACGGCGGACCCTAGACCCTTACTCCTAGACCATGGATCCTAGACCACAGAACCTAGACCCTTAATCTTAGACCACGGACCCTAGACCCTTAACCCTAGACCCTTAACCCTAAATTGCAGACGCTAGACCCTTCAGACATAGACCCTTCAGCCGTAGACCCTTCAGCTCTAGACCCTTAACCCTAGACCGTGGACACTAGACCCTTATCCCCAGACCCTTAACCCCAGACCCTTAACCCCAGACAGCAGACCCGAGACCCTTAACCCCAGACACTTAACCCCAGACCCTTAACCCCAGACAGCAGACCCCAGGCCCTTAACCCCAGACCCTTAACCCTCGACCTTGGACCCTCGACCCTTAACCCTCGACCCTTATCCTGAGACCGCGGACCCTAGACCTTTTAGCCCTAGACCCTTAACCCTAGACCCTTATCCCCAGACCCATACCCCTAGACCGCCAACCCTACACCCTTAGTCCTAGACCCTTAACCCTTGACCGCAGACCCTAGACCCTTAATCTTAGATCGCGGACCTTAGACCCTTGACCCTGGACCCTAGACCCTTAACCCTAGACCCCGGACCCTTGACCCTTAACCCGAGACCCTTTAGCCCTAGATGCTTAACCCTAGACCGCGGATCCTAGACCCTTAACCTTAGACCTCGGACCCTAGAGCCTTAATGCTATACCCTGAACCCTAGACCCCGAACCCTGGACCCTTCAGCCCTAGACCCTTCAGCCTAGACCCTTAACGCTAGACCGCGAACCCTAGACCCTTAACCCTAGACTAAGGACACTAGACCCTTAACCCTAAAACCTTAATTCTTGACCCTTATTCGTAGACTGCGGACCCTAGACCCTTAACCCTAGACTTTTAACCCTAGAACCTGGGCCCTAGACCCTTAACACTAAACCCTTAACTCTAGACCGTTGTCCCCAGAACCTTAACCCTAGACAGAAGACCCTAGACCCTTTAGCCCTAGACCCTTTAGCCCTAGACCCTTAATACTTGACCGTGGACCCTGGACCCTTAACCCTAGACCCTTAACCCTAGACCCTGAAAGCTAGATCCTTTACGCTAGACACTTAACCCTACACCCTTAGCCCTAGACCCTTAACCCTAGAACCTTTACCCTAGACCGCGGACCCGAGACACTTAATCTTAGACCGCGGAGCCCAGATCGCGGACCCCAGACCCTGAACCCCAGACCCTGAACCCCAGACCCTTAACACCAGATCCTTAACCCTAGACCGTTAACCCTAGACCCTTTAGCCCTAGACCTTTAACCCTAGACCCTTATCCCCAGACCCACAGCCCTAGACCGCGGACCCTACATCCTTAGTCCTAGACCCTTAACCCTAGACCGCAGACCCTAGACCCTTAATCTTAGATCGCGGACCTTAGACCCTTGACCCTAGACCCTTAACCCTAGACCCCAGACCCTTGACCCTTAACCCGAGACCCTTTAGCCCTAGATGCTTAACCCTAGACCACGGATCCTAGACCCTTAACCTTAGACCTCGGACCCTAGACCCTTAACGCTAGACCCTGAACCCTAGACCACGAACCCTGGACCCTTCAGCCCTAGACCCTTCAGCCTAGACCCTTAACGCTAGACCGCAGACCCTAGACCCTTAATCCTAGAACCTTAATCCTAGACGGCGGACCCTAGACGGTGGACCCTAGGCATTTAACCCTAGACCCTTTATCCTAGACCCTTAATAATTGACTGTGGACCCTGGACCCTTAACTCTAGATGCTTAACCCTAGACCCTTAACCCTAGACCCTTAACCTGAGACCGTTTAGCCCTAGACCCTTAACCCCAGACCGTGGACCCTAGACCGTGGACTCCAGACCGCGGACCCTAGACCGCGGACCCTAGACCATTAACCCTAGACCCTTTAGCTCTAGACCCTTAACACTAGATCCTTAAGACTAGACCCTTATTCGTAGACCGTGGACCCTAGACCCTTAACCCTACACCCTTAACCCTAGACTGAGGACCCTAGACCCTGAACCCCAGACCCTTAAACCTAGACCCTTAAACCTAGACCCTTAACCCTAGACATTGGATCCTAGACCCTTAACTCTAGACAGCGGACCAGACACCGTGGACCCTAGACCCTTTAGCCCTAGATCCTTAACCGCAGACCTCGGACACTAGGCCCTTAACCCTAGACCTTTAACCCTAGACCCTTAACCCTAGACCCTTAATCCTAGACCACAAAACTTAGACCCTTAACCCTAGACCCTAAAACCTAGACTGCGTACCCAAGACCATGGACACTAGACCCTTTAGCCCTAGATCCTTAACTGCAGACCATGGACTCTAGACCCTTAACCCTAGACCGCGGACCCAAGACCCTTAACCCTAGACACTTTAGCCCTAGATCCTTAACCCTAGAACCTTAATCCTAGACTGCGGAACCTAGAGCCCTACCCTAGATCGTGGACCCTAGACCCTTAACCCTAGACCCTTAACCCTAGACTGCGTACCCAAGACCGTGGACACTTGACCTTTTAGCCCTAAATCCTTAACCCCAGACTGAGGACTCTAGACCCTAAACCATAGACCCTTAACCCTATACTGTGGACCCTAGACCTTTAACCATAGACCCTTAACCCTAGACAGCAGTCCTTAGACCGCGGACCCAAATCCTTAACACCAGACTGCAGACCATAGACCCTTAACCCTAGACTCTAAAACCAGACCGAGTACCCAAGTCCATGGACAATAGACCCTTAACCCTAGATCCTTAACCCTAGGCCGCAGACCCTAGACCCTTAACCCTAGACCCTTAACCCAAAACACTGATCCCTAGACAGCAGACCCTAGACCCTTAACCCTAGACCACGGACCCTAGACGCTTAAGCCTAGACCCATAACCCTACATCCTTAACCCTATACATATAACAATAGACAGCGGACCCTAGACCCTTAACCTTAGACAGTGGACCCTAGACCCTTTACCCTAGACCCTTATCCCTAGACAGCGGACCCTACACCCTTAACCCCAGAACCTTAACCTTAGACACTTAACCCTAGGCCCTTACTCCTAAACAGCGGACCCTGGACCCTTAACCCTAGATGGCGGATTCTAGACCCTTACCCTAGACCCCTTAAACCTAGACATCAGACCCTAGACCCATAACCCTAGACAGCGGACCCTAGACACTTAACCCTAGACAGCGGACCCTAGACCCTTAACCATAGACAGTGGACCTAGATAGAGGACCCTAGACCCTTAACCCGAGACCCGTAACCCTAGACTCTTATCCCTCGACCTTTAACCCTAGACAGTGGACCCTAGACCATTAACCCTAGACCCTTCACCCTAGACAGTGGAGCCTAGACACTTAACAGTAGACAGGAGACCCTAGACCCTTAACCCTAGACACTTAAGCCAAAACACTTATCCCTAGACAGCAGACCCTAGACCCTTAACCGTAGACGCTGAACCCTAGACCCTTAACCCTAGACAGCAGACCCTAGACCCTTATCACTAGACCCTTAACAATAGACAGCAGACACCAGACCCTTAATCCTACAACCTTAACGCTATACACTTAACCCTAGACCGTGGACCCTAGACGCTTAAGCCTAGACCCATAACCCTAGACAGCTGACCCTAGACCCTTATCCCTAGACAGTGGACCCTAGACCCTAAACCCTAGACTCTTAACCCTAGACAGCAAACCCGTGACCTTTAACTCTCGACCCTTAACCCTAGATAGCGGACCCTAGACCCTTAACCCTACAACCTTAACCTTAGACCCTTAAACCTAGACCCTTAACCTTAGACACTTAACCCTGGACCCTTAACACTAGACAGCGGACCCTAGACCCTTAACCATAGACAGCAGACCTAGATATAGAATCCTAGACCCTTAACCCGAGATCCTTAACCCTAGACCCTTAACCCTAGACCCTTAACGCTCCATCTTTAACCCTAGACAGTGGACCCTAGACCCTTAACCTTAGTCATTGAAAACTAGATCCATAACCCTAGAACCTTAACCCTAGACAGCGGAATCTAGACTCTTAACCCTAGACCCTTATCCCTAGACCCTTAACCATAGACAGTGGACACGAGACCCTTAACCCTACAACCTTAATCCTAGACCCTTAAGACTAGACACATAACAATAGACAGCGGACCCTAGACCCTTAACAATAGACAGTGGACCCTAGACCCTTTACCCTAGACCCTTATCCCTAGACAGCGGACCCTAGACCCTTAACCCTAGACAGCTAACACTAGACCCTTAACCCTAGACCCTTAACCCTAGACAGCGGACCCTAGACCCTTAACCCTAGACCCTTAACCCTAGACTTCGGACCCTAGACGCTTAACAATAGACAGTGGACCCTAGACCCTTTACCCTAGACCCTTATCCCTAGACAGCGGACCCTACACCCTTAACCCCAGAACCTTAACCTTAGACACTTAACCCTAGGTCCTTACTCCTAAACAGCGGACCCTGGACCCTTAACCCTAGATGGCGGATTCTAGACCCTTACCCTAGACCCCTTAACCCTAGACATCAGACCCTAGACCCATAACCCTAGACAGCGGACCCTAGACACTTAACCCTAGACAGCGGACCCTAGATCCTTAACCCTAGACAGCGGACCCTAGATAGAGGACCCTAGACCCTTAACCCTAGACCCGTAACCCTAGACACTTAACCATAGACAGCGGACCATAGACCGTTAATCCTAGACAGCGGACCCTAAACAGAGGACCCTAGACCCTTAAACCTAGACCCTTAACCCTAGACAGCGGACGCTAGACACTTACCCTTAGACTTAACCCTAGAGAGCGGACCCTAGACCCTTAACTTAAGACCCTTCACCCTAGCCCCTTAAACCTAGACAGCGGATCCTAGACCCTTAACCCAAGACCCTTAACCCTACACAGCGGACACTAGGCCCTTAACTCTATACAGTGGACCCTAGACCCTTAACCCTACACAGGGGACCCTAGACCCTTAAACCCAGACCCTTAACCCTAGACATTTAACCGTAGACAGAAGACCCTAGAACCTTAACCCTAAACAGCAGACCCTAGACCCATAACCCTAGACCCTTAACCCTCAACTCTTAACCCTACACAGCGGACCCTAGACAGCAGACACTAGACCCTTAGCCCTAGACAGTGGACCCTAGAAGCTTAACGCTAGACCCTTAACCCTAGACACCAGACCCTAGACCCATAACCCTAGACCGACAAACCTAGACCCTTAACCCTACACAGCTGACCCTTGACAGTGGACCTTAGACCCATAACCCTATACAGTGGACCCTAGAACTTTAACCCTAGACCCTTAAACCTAGACAGAGGACCCTAGACCCTTAACCCTAGAACCTTAACCCTAGACAATTAACCCTACACTGCAGACTCTAGACCCTTAACCCTCGACCCCTAACCCTAGACATTGGACCATAGACCCTTAAACCTAGACCCTTAACCCTTGACTGCGGACCCTAGACCATTATCGCTAGACCGTTAACCATAGACAGCGGACACCAGACCGTTAACCCTACAACCTTAACCCTAGACCCTTAACCCTAGACCCATAACCCCAGACAGCGGACTCTAGACCCTTAACCCTAGACCCTTAAACCTAGACAGCGGAACCTAGATCCTTATCCCTAGACAGTGGACCCTAGACCCTTATCCCTAGACAGTGGACCCTAGACTCTTAACCCTAGATAGCACACCCTAGGCCCTTAACCCTAGACACCTTAACCTTAGACAGCAGACCCTAGACCCATAACCATAGAGAGCGGACCCTAGACAGTGGACCCTAGACCTTTAACCCTAGACCCTTAACCCTAGACATTGGACCATAGACCCTTAACCCTAGACATTGGACCATAGACCCTTAACACGAGACCATTAACCCTCGACCCTAAACCCTAAACAGTGGTCCCTAGACCCTTAAACCTCGACCCTTAACCGTAGTCAGCAGACCTAGACACTTAATCCTAGACAGCTGACCGTAGACCTTTAACCCCAGACAATTAAACCTAGACAGCGGACCCTAGACCCTTAACCCTAGACCCTTAACCCTATGCAGCGGACTCTAGACCTTAACCCTAGAACCTTAACCCAAGACAGCGGACCCTAGACCCTTAACCCTATACCCTTAACCCAATACCCTTAACCCTGGACAGAGAACCCTAGACGCTTAACCATAGACCCTTAACCCTAGACAGCGAACCCTAGACCCTTAACCGTAGACAGCGAAACCTAGATCCTTAACCATAGACCCTGAACCCTAGACAGCAGACCCTAGACCCTTAAACCTAGACCCATAACCCTAGACCCTTAACCCTACACAGCGGACCCTAGACAGCGGACCCTAGACCCTTAACCCTAGACAGTGAACCCTAGACCCTTAACCCTAGACAGTACACCCTAGACCCTGAACCCTAGACAGCGGACCCTAGAGCCTTAACCCTAGAGAGCGGACCCTAGACCCTTAACTTAAGACCCTTCACCCTAGCCCCTTAAACCTAGACAGCGGATCCTAGACCCTTAACCCAAGACCCTTAACCCTACACAGCGGACACTAGGCCCTTAACTCTATACAGTGGACCCTAGACCCTTAACCCTACACAGGGGACCCTAGACCCTTAAACCCAGACCCTTAACCCTAGACATTTAACCGTAGACAGAAGACCCTAGAACCTTAACCCTAAACAGCAGACCCTAGACCCATAACCCTAGACCCTTAACCCTCAACTCTTAACCCTACACAGCGGACCCTAGACAGCAGACACTAGACCCTTAGCCCTAGACAGTGGACCCTAGAAGCTTAACGCTAGACCCTTAACCCTAGACACCAGACCCTAGACCCATAACCCTAGACCGACAAACCTAGACCCTTAACCCTACACAGCTGACCCTTGACAGTGGACCTTAGACCCATAACCCTATACAGTGGACCCTAGAACTTTAACCCTAGACCCTTAAACCTAGACAGAGGACCCTAGACCCTTAACCCTAGAACCTTAACCCTAGACAATTAACCCTACACTGCAGACTCTAGACCCTTAACCCTCGACCCCTAACCCTAGACATTGGACCATAGACCCTTAAACCTAGACCCTTAACCCTTGACTGCGGACCCTAGACCATTATCGCTAGACCGTTAACCATAGACAGCGGACACCAGACCGTTAACCCTACAACCTTAACCCTAGACCCTTAACCCTAGACCCATAACCCCAGACAGCGGACTCTAGACCCTTAACCCTAGACCCTTAAACCTAGACAGCGGAACCTAGATCCTTATCCCTAGACAGTGGACCCTAGACCCTTATCCCTAGACAGTGGACCCTAGACTCTTAACACTAGACCCTTAACCCTAGACAGCAGACCCAAGACCCATAACCCTAGACCGATAAACCTAGACCATTAACCCTAGACAGAGGACCCTAGACCCTTAACCCTAGAACCTTAACCCTAGACAATTAACCGTAGTCAGCAGACACTAGACCCTTAACCCTCGACCCTTAACCCTAGACAATGGACCCTAGACCCTTAAACCTAGACCGTTAACTCTAGACAGCGGATGCTAGACCCTTAACCCTAGTCCCTTAAACCTAGACCCTTAACCCTAGACAGCACACCCTAGACCCTTAACCCTAGACCCTTAACCCTAGGCATCGGACACTAGACCCTTGAACTTAGACAGCGGACCCTAGACCCTTAACCCTAGAATCTTAACATAAGACACTTAACCCTAGACAGCAGACACTAGACCCTTAACCCTTGACCCTTAACCCTAGACTGTGGACCCTAGACCCTTAACCCTGGACCGCGGACCCTAGACCCTTAACTCTAGACTGCGGACTCTAGACCCTTAACTCTAGACTGCAGACTCTAGACCCTTAACTCTAGATCACGGACCCTATACCGCGGACCCTAGATATTTAACCCTAGACCACGAACCCTAGACCCTTGACACTAGACGCTAAAGCCTAGACTATGAACCCCAAACCCTTAACCGTGGACCCTTAACCCTAGACCGCGGACCCTCAACCCTTAACTGTGGTCCGCGGACAATAGACCCTTAACCCTAAAAACTTAACCCTAGAGCCTTAACCCTAGACCACACACCATAGACTCTTAACCCTAGACCTCGGATTCTAGATGGCGGACCCTAGATCGCGCACCCTAGACCCTTAACACTAGACCCTTAAGCCTAGACCAAGGACCCTACAACCTTAACCCTGGACCCTTAACCCTAAACCGCAGACCCTAGACCCTTAATACTAGACTGTGGACCCTAGGCCCTTAATCCTACACCTTTAACTCTAGACAGCGGACCCTAGACCCTTAACCCTAGACCACGAACCCTAGACCTTTAACACTAGACCCTTAACTCTAGACCCTTAACCCTAGACCGCGGACCCTAGACCCTTAACCGTGGACACTAGACCCTTAACCCTAGAAACTTATCCCTCGACCCTTAACCCCAGACCGTGGACCCTAGACCCTTAACCGTGGACCGTGGACACTAGACCCTTAACCCTAGAAACTTATCCCTCGACCCTTAACCCTAGACCGCAGACCCTAGACCCTTATCATAGAATCATAGAATCATAGAATCTTAGGGGTTGGAAGGGACCTCGAAAGATCATCTAGTCCAACCCCCACCTGCCAGAGCAGGGTCACCTAGAGTACATCACACAGGAAGGCGTCCAGGACAGTCTTGAATGTCTCCAGTGAAGAAGACTCCACAACCTCTCTGGGCAGCCTGTTCCAGTGCTCTGTCACTCTCACAGTAAAAAAAGTTTTTCTGATATTCACCTTAAACCTCCTATGCTCCAATTTGTATCCATTACTCCTTGTCCTATCACTGGTCATCACTGAAAAAAGCTTAACTCCATCTTCTTGACACTCACTCTTTACGTATTTGTAAACATTGATGAGGTCACCCCTCAGTCTCCTTTTCTCCAAACTAAAGAGACCCAGCTCCCTCAGCCTTTCCTCATAAGGGAGATGTTCCACTCCATCATCTTTGTGGCTCTGCGTTGGACTCTTTCAAGCACTTCCCGGTCCTTCCTGAACTGAGGGGCCCAGAACTGGACACAATACTCCAGATGCGGCCTCACCAATGCAGAATAGAGGGGGAGGAGAACCTCTCTTGACCTACTAACCACACCCTTTCTAATGCACCCCAGGATGCCATTGGCCTTCTTAGCCACAAGGGCACATTGCTGACTCATGGTCATCCTCCTGTCTACCAGGACCCCCAGGTCCCTTTCACCTATACTGCTCTCCAGCAGGTCAGCCCCCAACCTGTACTGGTGCATGACATTTTTCTTCCCCAAATGCAAAACTCTACACTTGCCCTTGTTGAACTTCATCAGGTTTTTCCCCGCCCAAGTCTCCAGCCTGTCTAGGTCTCTCTGAATGGCAGCACAGCCTTCTGGTGTGTCAGCCACTCCTCCCAGCTTGGTGTCATCAGCAAACTTGCTGAGGGTACATTCTGTACCCTCATCCAGGTTGTTGATGAAGATGTTGAACAACACCGGTCCCAGTACCGACCCCTGAGGGACTCCACTAGTCACAGGCCTCCAACTAGATTCTGCCCCATTGACTACAACTCTCTGACTTCTTCCTTTCAACCAGTTCTTGATCCACCCCACTGCCTGATCATCAAACCCATACTTGACAACTTATCTACAAGGATGCTGTGGGAGACCGTGTCAAATGCTTTACTGAAATCAAGATAGACCACATCCACCGCTCTACCATCATCTATCCACCTAGTAATTTCCTCATTGAAGGCTATAAGGTTAGTCAAACATGACTTACCCTTGGTAAAACCATGTTGACTGCTCTTGATGACCCCCATGTCCTTGATATGCCTAGAGAGAGTGCCAAGGACAAGTTGTTCCATCACCTTTCCAGAGATGGAGGTGAGGCTGACCGGTCTATAGTTACCCGAGTCCTCCTTCTTGCCCTTCTTGTAGACTGGAGTGGAAGAGGAAAATCTATAGATCATGGAAGGAGGGACTGGTCACTTGGGAGGAATATAGGAATGTTGTCAGGGAATGTAGGGAGGCAACTAGGAAAGCTAAGGCCTCCTTGGAACTTAACCTTGCAAGTCGGGTTAAGGACAGTAGAAAGGGCTTTTTCAAATACATAGCCAACAAAGCTAATACCAGAGGCAATATAGGCCCACTGCTGAATGAGGTGGGTGCCCTGGTGACAGAGGATATGAAGAAGGCAGAGGTGCTGAATGCCTTCTTTGCCTCTGTCTTTACTCCTGCAGGCTTTTCCCATGAGCCCCAGATTCATATAACCCCAGAAGTAGTCAAGATAGGTGAGGACATAGTAGATGAGGATTGGGTTAGGGATCAGTTGCATAATCTGGACATACATAAATCGATGGGTCCAGATGAAATGCATCCAAGGGTGCTGAGGGAGCTGGCGGAGGTCATTGCTAGTCCACTCTCCATCATCTTCGGTAAGTCATGGGTAACTGGAGAGGTGCCTGAGGACTGGAGGATAGCAAACGTCACTCCAGTCTACAAGAAGGGCAAGAAGGAGGACCTGGGTAACTATAGACCGGGCAGCCTCACCTCCATCCCTGGAAAGGTAATGGAACAACTTGTCCTTGGCACTATCTCTAGGCATATCAAGGAGATGGGGGTCATCAAGAGCAGTCAACATGGTTTTACCAAGGGTAAGTCATGTTTGACTAACCTCATAGCCTTCTATGAGGAAGTTACTAGGTGGATAGATGATGGTAGAGCGGTAGATGTGGTCTATCTTGATTTCAGTAAAGCATTTGACACCGTCTCCCACAGCATCCTTGTAGATAAGTTGATCAAGTATGGGTTTGATGATCAGGCAGTGAGGTGGATCAAGAACTGGTTGAAAGGAAGAAGTCAGAGAGTTGTAGTCAATGGGGCAGAATCTAGTTGGAGGCCTGTGACTAGTGGAGTCCCTCAGGGGTCGGTACTGGGACCGGTGTTGTTCAATATCTTCATCAACGACCTGGATGAGGGCACAGAATGTACCCTCAGCAAGTTTGCTGATGACACCAAGCTGGGAGGAGTGGCTGACACACCAGAAGGCTGTGCTGCCATTCAGAGAGACTTAGACAGGCTGGAGACTTGGGCGGGGAAAAACCTGATGAAGTTTAACAAGAGCAAGTGTAGAGTTTTGCATTTGGGGAAGAAAAACGCCATGCACCAGTACAGGTTGTGGGCTGACCTGCTTGAGAGCAGTGTAGGTGAAAGGGACCTGGGGGTCATGGTAGACAGGAGGATGACCATGAGTCAGCAGTGTGCCCTTGTGGCTAAGAAGGCCAATGGCATCCTGGGGTGTATTAGAAAGGGTGTGGTTAGTAGGTCAAGAGAGGTTCTCCTCCCCCTCTATTCTGCATTGGTGAGGCCACATCTGGAATATTGTGTCCAGTTCTGGGCCCCTCAGTTCAAGAAGGACAGGGAAGTGCTTGAAAGAGTCCAGCGCAGAGCCACAAGGATGATTAAGGGAGTGGAACATCTCCCTTATGAGGAAAGGCTGAGGGAGCTGGGTCTCTTTAGTTTGGAGAAAAGGAGACTGAGGGGGGACCTCATCAATGTTTACAAATATGTAAAGGGTGAGTGTCAAGACGATGGAGTTAAGCTTTTTTCAGTGAAGACCAGTGATAGGACAAGGAGTAATGGATACAAGTTGGAGCATAGGAGGTTTAAGATGAATATCAGGAAAAATTTTTTTACTGTAAGAGTGACAGAGCACTGGAACAGGCTGCCCAGAGAGGTTGTGGAGTCTCCTTCGCTGGAGACATTCAAAACCCGCCTGGACGCCTTCCTGTGTGATGTACTCTAGGTGACCCTGCTCTGGCAGGGGGGTTGGACTAGATGATCTTTCGAGGTCCCTTCCAACCCCTAGGATTCTATGATTCTATGATTCTATGATTTGCTATCCTCCAGTCCTCAGGCACCTCTCCTGTTACCCATGACTTACCAAAGATGATGGAGAGTGGACTAGCAATGACCTCCGCCAGCTCCCTCAGCACCCTTGGATGCATTTCATCTGGACCCATTGATTTATGTATGTCGAAATTACTCAACTGATCCCTAACCCAATCCTCATCTACCTGGGCAAACTCCTCCTTTATCTTGACTTCTACTGGGGCTATATGAGACTGGGGTTCATGGGGGAAGCCTGCAGGAGTAAAGACAGAGACAAAGAAGGCATTCAGCACCTCTGCCTTCTTTATATCCTCTGTCACCAGGGCACCCACCTCATTCAGCAGTGGGCCTATATTGCCTCTGGTGTTAGTTTTGTTGGCTATGTATTTGAAAAAGCCCTTTCTATTGTCCTTAACCCGACTTTCAAGGTTAAGTTCCAAGGAGGCCTTAGCTTTCCTAGTTGCCTCCCTACATTCTCTGACAACAGTCTTATATTCCTCCCAAGTGACCAGCCCCTCCTTCCATGATCCATAGATTTTCCTTTTCCACTTGAGTTTGCCCAGCAGTTCCTTTTTTAACCACGCTGGTCTCCTAGCTCCCTTACTAGATTTTCTGCCCATTGGGACACACTGATCCTGTCCTTGCAAGAAGTGGTCCTTGAATGTTGACCAGCTATCTTGAGCCCCTTTACCTTCTAGCACCCTGTCCCATGGGACTTCCCTTAACAATTGGTTGAGGAGGCCGAAGTTTGCTCTGTGGAAGTCCAGGGTTCTGGTCCTGCTGGGTATTCTGTTCCTCCCACACAGGATCCTGAACTCCACCATCTCATGGTCACTGCAGCCAAGGCTGCCATTGACCACCACTGCTTCAACAAGGCCCTCCTTGTTGGTGAGCACAAGATCCAGCAGCGCTCCTCTTCTAGTCGGCTTGTCCACCATTTGCATTAAGAAGTTGTCATCAATGCATTGGAGGAACCTCCTAGACTTGTGCAAGGCTGGCTGTGTAAGTCTTCCAGCAGATATCGGGGTAGTTAAAATCTCCCATGAGGACCAAGGACTGTAGTTGTGAGGCTGCTTTCAGCTGCCTGTAGAAAGCCTCATCAACTTCCTCATCTTGATCAGGAGGTCTGTAGTAGACCCCCACAACTGTGTCACCCATACTACCCTGTCCTTTAATTCTTACCCACAGAATTTCAACTCGCCCCTCATCAGCCCCTGTACAAAACTCAATACATTCTAGTTGCTCTCTCACATAAAGAGCAACTCCACCACCTCGCTTCACCGACCCATCTTTCTTAAAAAGCACATAGCCATCCATGGCCACATTCCAGTCGTGTGAGCTGTCCCACCATGTCTCTGTTATTGCTACCAGATCATAACCCTTAGACCGCACACAGACCTCTAACTCTTCCTCTTTATTCCCCATGCTGCATGCATTGGTGTACAGGCATTTCAGGAAGCAAGCAGAGCACACTGGTGGGACCAAATCCTCCTTAGACCACCTTCCTTCAGGCCCTGGTGTGTTCCTCCTGGGCTTGTCCCTAACAGACCCAGTTTTCTCCCCTTCCCCCTTCACATCTAGTTTAAAGCCCTCTCAATGAGCCCTGCTAAGTCCTGCCCCAAAAGCCTTTTCCCCCTCTGTGACAGGTGCATCTCACCTGCCACCATCAGGCCAGGTGTCTCATAGAGCAGCCCATGATCAAAAAAACCAAAGCCCTGCCTTTGGCACCAGTCTCGTAGCCATTCATTGATCAGTAAACTCTTCCTGTTTATCTCTCCACCCATTCTTACAGGAGGTATGGAGGCAAACACGACTTGTGCTCCAGACCCCCTAACTAGCCGTCCCAGGGCCCTGAAGTCTCTCTTCATTGCCCTTACATTTCTTGTAATAATGTCGCCACTGCCAACCTGAAAAATCAGCAGTGGGTAGTAATTGCAGGAATTTACAAGATTAGGGAGTTTCCTTTTAACATCTCTAACCCGAGCCCCAGAGAGGCAGCAGACCTCCCTGTGGGATGGGTCTGGTCGACAGATGGGCCCTTCTGTTCCCCTCAGAAGGGAGTCACCCACCACAATTACCCTCCTTTCCTTCTTAGTTGAAGAAGTCCTAAGGTGTGGAGCTGAGTGACAAGTCCTAGGTGCTTCACTAGACAGATCTATCACTCCAACTTCATTTTCCTGTCCTTGAAGTTCCAAGGCCTCATACCTATTCTTCAAGGGCAATTCGGAGGGCAGAGGGGGTTGGGAGGGTTTTTGCTTGCCTCTCCCTCCATTCCTCCATGTCTCTAAAGTTCTCTCCTTCTGTCTGATGACAGGAGGGGAGGGGATCCATCACTTGTTCTAGAACCTCTTCCTTCTGCCCTTGCCTCAGGGTTTGGCTCCACCAATCTATTTCACTCTCACATTCTCTGGTAGTTCTTAGTCTTTCAACCTCCTCCGTCAGTTTAACCACCTGCCTAAGGAGATCATTTATTTGCTCACACCGCACACACGCGGTGCCACTGGCTCCCTCTGGTACCAGTGCCAAGCTTAGGCATTCGTTGCAGCCAGAGACCTGCACAGCTGTGTGCCTGCTCAGAACCTCCGTCTGAGTTCCCACATCCTTTTTCAATATGGTTTTAGGGCATGTTGTGAACATGCTAGAGAAAGCTACCAATGTTCTCTGCTCCCTGCCTCCACTTGCGCTGCTCTCTGCGTGCCCTCGCACTCTCCACCCTCGGGCCACTTCCTGTGAAGGCCGCTGCCGCTCTCCGCTCTGCGCTGCAGCGTGCTCTGAGGGAGCTGCCAAGATGGCCGCTTTTAAACCTTGCTGCTGTTCTCAGCCACGCCCCTCACCACGTCAGCCTTCCTGTTCCTCGCAGGATTCCCGCTCAGACTCGGGTCTCCTTTCTCTGCTCCGGCTTCGCTGTCTCCGGGAAGCCCGGCCCCTTCTCTAATCATCAGTAATTAAAGGAGCAGCTCTCACCACTGCCGGTGGCGCTGCCGCTCTCCGCTCTGCGCTGCCGCGTGCTTAATCCTAGATACTAAACCCTCGATGCTAGACCCTTGACCCTGGGCACTTAACGCCAGACCCTAGACCCATAAGCCTACATCAAAAACCCAAGACACTGGACACTGAACCCTTAATCCTAGATACCAAAAACTAGACACTAGAGCCTTGACCCTGTTCACTTATCTCCAGACCACAGACGCCTAAATCTACACCCTTAAGTCTGCAGTCTAAAACCTAGACAGTGCACCCTAGACACTAGACACTGGACACTGGGCCCTTAATCCTAGATACTAAACCCTAGACGTTAGACCCTTGACCCTGGGACTTATCTCCAGACCCCAGACGCATAATGCTAGACCCTTAAGCCTATGGTCTAAACCCTAGACACTATACCCTAGACTCTACGTCCTAGACACTGGACCATAGACACTGGACCGTTCACCCTGGTCACTTAACTCCAGACTCAAAACCTTTAACCCTAGACCCTTAAGCCTACATCATAAACCCTAGACTCTGGACACTGGATCCTTAGTCCTAGATATTAAACCCTAGACGCTAGATCATTGACCCTGGGCACAGAATTCCAGACTTTAGATCCTTATACTCTAGGCCCTTAAGCATATAGTCTGAAACCTACACACTTGACTCTAGACAGTGGACAATAGACACTGGATCCTAGACCCGTAATTCTAGATACTAAACCCTAGATGCTGGACCCTTCACCCTGGGCACTTAACTCCAGACTCTAGACCCTTGACTCTAGACCCTTGACTCTAGACCCTTAAGCCTACAGTCTAAACCCTAGACACTGGACCCTAGACACTAGAGCCTTGACCCTTGGCACTGCACTATAGACCCTAGACCCTTAAATCTAGACCCTTAAGCCTACAGTCTAAAACCTAGACACTATACTCTAGACAATGGACACTAGGCACTGGACACTGGACCCTTAATCCTAGATACTAAACCCTAGACGCTAGACCCTTGACCCTGGGCACTTATCTCCCCACCTCAGACGCCTACCTCTAGACTCTTAAGCCTACAGTCTAAACCCCAGACATTTCACCCTTGACACTGGACCATTGACCTTGGTCACTTAACTCTAGACTCGAAATGCTTAACTATAGACCCTTAAGCCTACAATCTAAACCCAAGACACTGGACCCTAGACACTTAATCCTAGATACTAAACCCTAGACGCTAGACCCTTGACCCTAGGGACTGAACTCCAGACCCCAGATGCCTAACACTAGACCCTTAAGCCTACAGCCTAGAACCTAGACAGTATCCTCTAGACAATGGACACTAGACACTGGACCATAGATCCTTAATCCTAGATACTAAATCCTAGATGCCGGACCCTTGACCCTGGGCACTTAACTCCAGACTCTAAACCCTTCACTCTAGACCCTTAAGCCTACAGCCTAAAACCTAGACACTAGACTCTAGACACTGGACCATAGACACTGGAACCTAGACCCTTAATCCTAGATACTAAAGCCTAGACACCAGACCCTTGACCCTGGGCTCTTATCTCCAGACCCCAAACGTGTAACTCTAGACCCTTAAGCCTATGGTCTAAGCCCTAGACACTACACCCTAGACACTGGAACATAGACACTGGACAGTTGACCCTGGTCACTTATCTCCAGACTTGAAACCCTTAACCCCAGACCCTTAAGCCTACATCATAAACCATAGACACTGGACACTTGACCCTTAATCCTAGGTACTAAACCCTAGACACTTCACCCTGGCTACTGAACTCCATACCCTAGACTCTTAACTCTAGACCCTTAAGCCTACAATCTAGAACCTAGACACTAGACTCTAGACACTGGATACTAAACCCTTGACACTGGACCCTTAATCCTAGATACTAAACCCTACATGCTAGACCCTTGAACCTGGGCACTTATCTCCAGACCCCAGACACCTAACTCTAGACCCTTAAGCCTGTGATGTAAACCCTAGACACTACATCCTAGAGACTACACCCTAGGCACTGGACCATAGACACTCGACCGTTGACCCTGGTCACTTAACTCCAGACTCGAAACGCTTAACCTAGACCCTTAAGCCTATGGGCTAAACCCAAGACACTACACCATAGACACTGGACCGTTGACCCTGGTCACGTAGCTCCAGACCCTAGGCCCTGAACTCTACACCCTTAAGCCTACAGCCTAAATCCAAGACACTGGACCCTAGATGTAAGACCCTTGACCCTCAACATTTAACTCCAGATGCTAGACCCATAACTCTAGACACTTAAGCCTACAGCCTAAACCAATGACACTAGATCCTAGACACTGGAATCTAGACCATTAACCCTAGATACTAAACCCTAGACTCTGGAGCCTTAATCCTAGACCTTTTACTCTAGACATCATACTCGAGAAAATTAACCCTACTCTCTTGCTTGGCCCTTATTCGTAGATCGTAGATCTTAGATTCTTGACCCTAGACCCTGAGTGCTTAAGTCCAGAATCTAGACCCTTAAGTGTAGACCCTTAAGCTGATAAACTGGGAGCAGCAGAGCAATTGGCTAATTGGGAAAGGCCAGTAAGTCCAAACTCAGCTGGGTTAGTTCTGGGCCTGTTAATGAAATTATTGATTACAGCTGAGCAGCACCTCACCTGCTAAACTTAGATTTGCCTGCTAAAAAGGTGAAAAGGCTGCCTTTCTGGCCACCAGACCAGTGCCATCCTGAGGGCATGAAGAAGAGTGTGGCTAGCAGGTCAGGGAGGTTGTTCTGCCCCTCTGCCCTGGTGAGGCCCCATCTGGAGAACCGTGTGTGTTTCTGGGCTCCCAGTTCAGGAGGGACAAGGAGCTACTGGAGAGGGTCCAGCCCAGGTGTGCAGAGATGCTGAAGGGACTGGAGCATCTGCTGGTGAGGAAAGGCTGGGAGAGCTGGGGCTGTTCATGTGGAGAGGAGGAGACTGAGTGGGGATCTCATGAGTGCTGGTCAATATCTAGAGGGGGTGGGAGGAGAGGGGGACCAGACTCTTGTCAGTGCTGTCCAGTGACAGGACAAGGGGCAATGGGCACAAGCTGGAGCCCAGGAGAGTCAAACTGAACATGAGGAACAACTTCTTTCCTGTGAGGGTGACAGAGGCCTGGGACAGGCTGCCCAGAGAGGTTGTGGAGTCTCCTTCTTTGGAGACATTCCAAAGCCAGCTGGACGTGTTCCTGTGGAACCTACTGTAGGGGATCCTCCAGACCCTAGACCCGTAACTCTACATCCTTAAGCCTACAGCCTAAAACCTAGACACTAGACTGGAGACATTGGACACTAGACCATTAATCCTAGATACCAAATCCTAGACCCTGGACTCTTAAGCCTACAGCCTAAACCCTGGACCCTCGGCTCTGGATACTAAACCCTAGTCCCTAGACCCTGGGCACTGAACTCCAGACCCTAGACCCTTAAGCCTACAGCGTAAACCCTAGATACTAGATCCAAGACCCCAGACACTCGACCCTAGATAGTAAACCCTAGTCCCTCCACCCTTGACCCTGGGAACTTAACTCCACACCCTAGATCCGTAACTCTATATCCTTAAGCTGACAGCCTACAACCTAGACACTGGACCCTAGATGCTGGACCCTTGAGCCTGGGCATTTAACTCCAGACCCTAGACCCTTAAGCCTACAGCCTAAAACCTAGACACTAGACTGGAGACACTGGACACTAGACCCTTAATCCTAGATACTAATCCCTAGACCCTTAAGCCTACAACCTAGACACTGGATCCTAGACGCTAGACCCTTGACCTCAGCACTTAATTCCAGACCATAGATCCGTAACTCTACACCCTTTAGCCTACAGCCTAAACCCTAGACAGTGGAGCCTTGACATTGGACCCTTAATCCTGGGCACTTAACTCCAGACCCTAGGCCCCTAACTCTAGACCCTTAAGCCTACAGCCTAGAAGCATAGACACCAGATTCTAGACACTGGACAGTAGACACTGGACGCTAGATCATACACCCTTGATCTTGGGCACTTAATGTCACACCCTAGACCCTTAACACTAGACTCTTAAGCCTATACATAAGCCCTAGACCCTGGGCACGTAAGTCCAGACCCTACAACTGTAGCTGTAGATTCTGAAGCCTACAGCCTAAACTCTAGACACTAGACTGGAGACATTGGACACTAGATCCTTAAGCCTAGATACTAAACCTTAGACCCTTGACCCTTTACCATAGACTCTTAAGCCTACAGCTTAAAACCTAGACACTGAACCCTAGAAGCTAGACCATTGAGCCTGGGCACTTAAATCCAGGCCATAGACCCTTAAGCATACAGCCTAAACCCTAGACACTGGAATCTAGACCCTTAACCCTAGATACTAAACGCTAGACCCTAGAGCCTTGACCATGTGCACTTAACTCCAGACCCTATACCCGTAACTCTAGACCCTTAAGCCCACAGCCTAAACCCTAGACACTAAACCCTATAATCTCAAGTCTTTACCCTAGATTCTAAACCCTAGACCCTTGACCCTGGTGAATTAACTCCAGACCACAGACGCCTAACTCTAGACCCTTAAGCCTACAGCCTAAACCTTAGACACTGGACCCTAGACACTGGGGACTTAACTCCAGCCCCTAGATGTGTAACCCTACACCCTTAAGCCTACAGCCTAAAGCCTAGACACTGGACCCTAGATGCTAGACCCTTGAGCCTCAGCACTTAACTCCAGACCCCAGATCCGTAACTCTACACCCTTAAGCCTAGAGGCTAAAGCCTAGACACTGGACCCTACACGCTGGTCTCTAGACCCTTAATCCTGGGCAGTGAATTCCAGACCCTAGAACTGTAACTCTAGGTCCTTAATCCTACAGCCTAAACCCGAGACACTGGACCCCAGACACTGGACACTTGATCCTGGGCACATAACTCCAGACCCTACACCTATAACCCTTAAGCCTTCAGTCTAAACCTTAGACCTTCCTACACACTACACGCTAGATACCAAACTCTAGACCCTGGGCACTTAACGACAAACCCTGGACATTTAAGACTACAGCCTAACCTTTAGACACTGGACCCTAGGTGCTAGACCCTTGACCCTGGGCACTTAATTCCAGACCCTAGACCCTTAATCCTACAGCCTAAAACCTAGACACTAGACCGGAGACACGGGACTCTAGACCCTTAACCTTACAGCCTAAACCCTAGACACTGGACCCTAGATGTTTGATCCTACTTACTAAACCATAGACCCTGGGCATTTAACTGCAGACACAACACCCTTAACACTAGACCCTTAAGCCTACAGCCTAAACCTTAGACACTAAACCCTAGACCCTTAACCCTAGATACTAAACCCTAGAGCCTTGACCCATGGCACTTAACTCCAGACCCTAGACCCTTAACCCTAGACCCTTAATCTCACAGCCTAAACCCTAGACACTAGACTCTAGACACTGGAGCCTAGACACTGGACCCTAGACCCTTAATCCTGGGCACTGAACTCCAGACCCTAGACCTGTAATTCTAGACCCTTAAGCATACAGCCTAAAGCCTAGACACTGGACCCTAGACACTGGACCCATGACCCTGGGCACGGAACTCCATACCCTAGACCTTTAAGCTTACAGCTTAAACCCTAGACACTACAATCTAGACAGTGGACCCTAGATCCTTAACCCTGGTTACTAAATACTAGACCCTAGAGCCTTGACCCTGGGTACTTAACTCCAGACCCTATACCCTTAACCCTGGTCACTTAAGCCCACAGCCTAAACCCTAGACACTCGGTTGCTCTTTGTGGGTGTGGCCAGGGCGGTGCTCTGCTGCCCACTGATTGGTGAATGTCGGGTGGGCGGGGCTGGAGGAGCGGCAGCCATTTCCTGTGCTGCCACGCAGGGCGGGGCCAGCGCAGCCATGCGGTGCCAGGCGGAAGTCGTGGCCGAGGGTCCGTGGGACGGGTGAGGAGTCGGTGAGGGAGCCCGGGGCCACAGCGGGTTCTGCCACTGGTGGTTTCTAGCTCTGGGGAGAAGCTGCAAGGGATGGGAGTGCTGGTAAGGGGCAGTGTGTGTGTGGTGGGAATGGTGGGGGGTGGGGGGACACAGCAAGAGAAGGGACCAGGGCATGGGGGGGGAATGCAGGGAGGAACGCGGGTGAGAACGCCGGGATGCGGACATGCCCCCAACCACGAGCGCTGCCCCCCAACCACGGGCACTGTCCCGCCCGCCAAGGGCTGCCCCCCACCCGTGATCGCCGCACCCCAGAGAGCTGATCCTTGTGCCCCCCCCGTCCCCCCCCGCCCCCTGCTCCAAGAGCTGCTAAAGTGGGGGGAGGTGGAAGAGGCCCAGGGCTGTTGGGCGGCACAGCAGCAGCTGGTGTTTCATCCAGATAGGATGGGTTGGGTGGGAAGGGACTTTAAAGATTGTCTAGTTCCAAATACTTTCCATTCAACTCGATTTGTTTTGCATTTGTTTCCAGTTGGAGCGTGGCTGGCACGTGGTCATGTGGCTCTGTCCCCATTTTGTTTCATGTAGGAACAGAACTTTTTTAATGGGTAAGGATAAATATTTAGTGAATACCTGGCTAATTTTTTTTATGTTGTTATCAAGAAATTTTAAGTATTAAGAATATAAAAAGCAGTAGTCATCAGTCTAAATGCCTCCTTAAATTGTCAATGTTTTAATAGTTACTAGTGTTTTACATTTATTAATTGGATAATCTTTACCCTGGTTTCCCCTGGTTTCTGCCCCCAGGTAAACATGGCTTACACGTGTTTTTTAAAATAGGTTAATGTTGTCGTAGTTCTTCAGACCCTCGACTGGTAATGCTAGACCCTTAAGCCTACAGCCTAAACCAATGTCACTAGATCCTTGTCCTGGTTTGAGCCAGGATTAAGCCAATTTTTCTTTTCACTGATTTTTTTTTCCTTCAGTAAGCTTTCTTGTAACTAGCAACTGTGTGTTCTGCTAAGCTGATAAGACAGTGGAATGTTTTTCTAACTACTGAGGCTTCAAGGTTACATCTTCACTCTGCCGGCTCAGACACTATGGGGAGATCTCTGACCCCCCCGTGGGAGGCTGAGTTAGACAGACAGCAAAATTGGCCAAAGATATTCCATTCCATATATCTACGTAAGCTCAGAGGAAGGACAGAGATCTTAGAAGACAGCTTCCTTCCTCCTTCTCTCTCGCCCTTTTCTTCCGTCCATGGCCGGCGTCCGGGGAGGACTCTGCTCATCCATCACCGCCGACCCTTAGGCTCGAGCTCTCCTGACCCTCATAACTCTCCGCTTTCTCCAGCAGCGGCTCCGGGATTTCTCGGGACTCTTGCCAGTTCAGGGGAGTGCTGTGGGAGTTGCTGGGGGTGGGGGGAGGCGAGAGGCTTTTGCCCATATCTGAATATATCTGTATATAATTGTATATATTTTCTTGTGTGATTCATTAGTGTTTTGATTAAAGCTGTGTAGTTTAGTTTTCAATCCAGCCAAGTCTCTCTCCTTTTCTCTCTCTCCTTCCCTGACTGGGTGGGGGGGGGAGGGGATCGAGAGCATTGTTGTCGGACCTGAGTCAAACGGTGACAATCCTAGACACTGGAATCTAGACCATTAACCCTAGATACTAAACCCTAGACTCTGGAGCCTTAATCCTAGACCTTTTACTCTAGACATCTTACTCGAGAAAATTAACCCTACTCTCTTGCTTGGCCCTTATTCGTAGATCGTAGATCTTAGATTCTTGACCCTAGACCCTGAGTGCTTAAGTCCAGAATCTAGACCCTTAAGTGTAGACCCTTAAGCTGATAAACTGGGAGCAGCAGAGCAATTGGCTAATTGGGAAAGGCCAGTAAGTCCAAACTCAGCTGGGTTAGTTCTGGGCCTGTTAATGAAATTATTGATTACAGCTGAGCAGCACCTCACCTGCTAAACTTAGATTTGCCTGCTAAAAAGGTGAAAAGGCTGCCTTTCTGGCCACCAGACCAGTGCCATCCTGAGGGCATGAAGAAGAGTGTGGCTAGCAGGTCAGGGAGGTTGTTCTGCCCCTCTGCCCTGGTGAGGCCCCATCTGGAGAACCGTGTGTGTTTCTGGGCTCCCAGTTCAGGAGGGACAAGGAGCTACTGGAGAGGGTCCAGCCCAGGTGTGCAGAGATGCTGAAGGGACTGGAGCATCTGCTGGTGAGGAAAGGCTGGGAGAGCTGGGGCTGTTCATGTGGAGAGGAGGAGACTGAGTGGGGATCTCATGAGTGCTGGTCAATATCTAGAGGGGGTGGGAGGAGAGGGGGACCAGACTCTTGTCAGTGCTGTCCAGTGACAGGACAAGGGGCAATGGGCACGAGCTGGAGCCCAGGAGAGTCAAACTGAACATGAGGAACAACTTCTTTCCTGTGAGGGTGGCAGAGGCCTGGGAAAGGCTGCCCAGAGAGGTTGTGGAGTCTCCTTCTTTGGAGACATTCCAAAGCCAGCTGGACGTGTTCCTGTGGAACTTACTGTAGGGGATCCTGCTCTAGCAGGGGCTTGGACTGCATGATCTCTAGAGGTCCCTTCCAACCCCAGCACTCTGGGATTCTGTTTGGAAAGGCATGGTAGTGGATACACAGAAAGTTTTCCTTTGCTCTATGGAGTTTTTGCAGCAGAGTTTGATGAGGTTTTTTGTCTGACACTTTTAGTCTCTGAAGTGTGGAACCTGAAAAACAAAAGGTGCTTTTAGATGAGCAGACATTGAAAGGTAACTACAAAGCCCAACATGCTGATTTCAGAATTCTGCATCTATAGGTCAATATTTCTCTGAGTAGTTTTGTGCTTGTTCTCTCCAGTCCTGCTTTTATAGATGAGTATGAGAAGACTGAGAAGCAGCTGCAGAAACACTACAGCACTTAGCTGGAAAAATTCCGGAATCTGACCTACATGGGGCAGCTCCTGGATGATCAGCGACAGATGGAACAAGAGATGTTTGAGGTAAGAGATCTTAAAAACGTTCAGCAAGGCTGCACATCCTGTGGTTCTTGGCTGGGCGCTGTAGGGTTCTTGACCCTGGGCGCTTAACTCCAGGCCCTAGACCATTAACCCTAGACCCTTAAGCCTACATCATAAACCCTAGACACTGGACCCTTAATCCTAGATACTAAACTCTAGAAGCTGGAGCCTTGACCCTGGGCACTGAACTCCAGACCCCAGATGCCAAACTCTAGACACTTAAGGCTACGGTCTAAACCCTAGGCACTACACCCTAGACACTGGACCGTTGACCCTGGTCACTTAACTCCAGACTCAAAACCCTTAACCCTAGACCCTCAAGCCTACAGCCTAGACACTGGAACCTTAATCCTAAATACTAAACCCTAGATGCTAGACCCTAGACACTGGGCACTGAACTCCAGACCCTAGACCCTTAAGTCTAGACCTTTAAGCCTACAGCCTAAAACCTAGACACTAGACTCTAGGTACTGGACACTAGACACTGGACCTCAGAGCCTTAATCCTAGATACCAAACCATAGATGGTAGACCCTTGACCCTGGGCACTTCAGACCCTAGACCCTTAAGCCTATGTCATAAACCCTAGACACTGGACCCTTGACCCTGGACACTGAACTCTGGACCCTAGACCCTTAGGTCTAGACCATAAAGCCTACAGCCTAAAACCTAGACACTACACTCTAGATACAGGACACAAGACACTGGACCTTAGACCCTTAATTCTAGATACTAAACCCTAGACACTAGAGCCTTTACCCTGGGCACTGAACTCCAGATGCTAGACCATCAAGCCTAAGGCCTAAACCCTAGACACTGGAACCTTGACTTTGGGCGCTTAACTCCAGGACCTAGACCCTTAAGCCTACATCATAAACCCTAGACACTGGACACTGGACCCTTAATCCTAGATAGTAAACCCTAGATGCTGGACACTTGACCATTGGCACTTAACTGCAGACCCTCGACCCTTGACTCTAGACCCTTAAGCCTACAGCCTAAACCCTAGACACTGGACCTTAGATACTACAGCCTTGACCCTGGGCACTGAACACCAGACCCTAGACCCTTAACTCTAGACCCTTAAGCCTACAGCTTAAAACCTAGACACTAGACTCTAGACACTGGACACTAAACAATGGACCCTAGACCCTTAGTCCTAGATATTGAACCCTAAACACTAGATCCTTGACCCTGGGCATTTAATTCCAGACCCTAGACCCTTAAGGCTACATCATAAACTCTAGACACTGGACCCTTAATCCTAGATACTAAACCCTAGACACTAGAGCCTTGACTGTTGGGACTTATCTCCAGACCCCAGATGCCAAACTCTAGACACTTAAGGCTACGGTCTAAACCCTAGACACTACACCCTAGAAACTGGACCATAGACACTGGACCATAGACACTGGACCATTGATCCTGGTCACTTAACTCCAGACTCGAAACCCTTAACCCTAGACCCTCAAGCCTACAGCCTAAACCCTAGACACTGGAACCTTAATCCTAAATACTAATCCCTAGATGCTAGACCCTTGACCCTGAACTCCAGACCCTAGACCCTTAAGTCTAGACCTTTAAGCCTACAGCCTAAAACGTAGACACTAGACTCTAGGTACTGGACCCCAGAGCCTTAATCCTAGATACCAAACCGTAGACGGAAGACCCTTGACCCTGGGCACTAAGCTTCAGATCCAAGACTCCTAAGCCTACGTCATAAACCCTAGACACTGGACCCTTAATCCTAGATAATAAACCTTAGACACTAGAGCCTTGACCCTGGGCACTGAGCTTCAAACCCAAGACTCTTAAGCCTACATCATAAACCCTAGATACTGGGCACTGGACCCTTAATACTAGATACTAAACCCTAGATGCTGGACCTTTGACCCTGGGCATTTAACTCCAGACCCTAGATCCTTAAGCCTACAGTCTAAACGCTAGACAGTGGACACTGGACCCTTAATCCTAGATATTAAACCCTAGATGCTAGACCCTTGACCTGGGGCACTGAACTCCAGATCCTAGACCCTTAACTCTAGACCCTTAAGCCTACAGCATAAAACCTAGACACTACACTCTAGATACGGGACACAAGACACTGGACCTTAGACCCTTAATTCTAGATACTAAACCCTAGACACTAGAGCCTTGACCCTGGGCACTTAACTCCAGACCCTAAACTCATACGTCTACAGCCTAAATGCTAGACACTGGACCTTTAATCCTAGACCACGGATCCTAGACCCTGAACCCCAGACCCTTAAACTGAGACCCTTAACCCTAGACCTTGAACCCAAGACCCTTATCCCTAGACCCTTATCCCTAGACCCTTATCCCTAGACCCTTATCCCTAGACCCTTAACCCTAGACTGCGGACACTAGACCCTTCACCCTAGACCGAAAACTCTGGACCCTTCAGCCCTAGACCCTTCAACCCTAGACCCTTAACCCTAGACCCTTAATGCTAGACCGCAGACCCTAGATCCTTAACCCTAGATCCTTAAACCTAGACTGCAGAACCTAGACTGCTGACCCCAGACTGCAGACCCTAGACCATTAAACCTAGATTCTTAACCCTAGACCATTAACCCTAGACCGCGGATCCTAGACACTTAACCCTAGACCTCAGACCCTAGACCCTTAACGCTAGGCCCTTAAGCCTAGACGGAGAACCCTAGACCCTTCAGCCCTAGACCCTTAACCCTAGACCACAGACCCTAGACCCGTAACGCTAGACTGCGGATCCTGGACCGCGGACCCTAGACTGCAGACCCTAGACATTTAACCCTAGACCCTTTACCCTACACCCTTAATACTTGACCGCGGACCCTGGACCCTTAACTCTAGATGCTTGGCCCTAGACCCTTAACGCTAGACCGCGGACCCTAGACTCTTAATGCTAGGCCGCAGACCCTAGACCCTTAACCCTAGAACCTTAATTTTTGACCGCGGATCCCTAGACCGCGAACCCTGCACTGCGGACCCTAGACCGTACACCCTAGACCGTACACCCTAGACCCTTAACCCTAAACCCTTAGCCCTAGACCCTTAACCCTAGAACCTTAACCCTAGACCGCGGACTCTAAGCACTTAACCCTAGACCCTTATCCCTAGACCGCAGATTCTAGACCCTTAATCTTAGACCGCCGATCCTAGACCTCGGACCCTAGACCGCAGACACTAGACCCTTCAGCCCTAGACCCTTAACCCTAGACTGCGGACCCTAGACCCTTAACCCTGGACCGCGGACCCTAGACCCATAACCCTAGACCCTTAACCCTAGAACCTTACCCCTAGACCGAGGACCCTAGACACTTAACCACAGACTGCGGACTATAGACTGCAGACCCTAGACATTTAACACTAGACTCTTTAACCTAGACCCTTAATACTTGACTGCGGACCCTAGACCCTTAACCCTAGACTGCGGACAATAGACCCTGAACCCCAGACCCTTAACCCTAGACTGTTGACCCTAGACCCTTAAACCTAGACCCTTAACCCTAGTTCTTGGACGCCAAGCCCTTAACCCTAGACCCTTAATCCTAGACCGCAGACCCGAGACCGTTGACCTTAGCAGTTTAGCCCTAGATCCTTAACCCTAGAACGCAGACACTAGACCCAAAACCCTAGACCGAGAACTATGGACCTTTAACCCTAAACCCTTCAGCCCTGGACCCTTAACTCTAGACCCTTAACCCTAGACCGCGGACCTTAGACCCTTAACCATAGACCCTTTAGCCCTAGACCCTTCACACTAGACACTTAACCCCAGACCCTTACCCCTAGACCATGGACCCTGCACCCTTAGCCCTACACACTTACACTAGACCCTTAACCCTAGAAACTTAACCCTAGAATGTGGACCCTAGACACTTAACCTTAGACCCTTAACCCTAGACCGCAGACCCTAGACCGTGGACCCTAGACCCTGAACCCCAGACCTTTAACGCTAAACCACAGACCCCTGACCCTTAACCCGAGACCCTTAAGGGTAGACCATGGACCCTTGACCCTCAACCCAAGACCCTTTAGCCCTAGATGCTTAACCCTAGACCACGGATCCTAGACCCTTAACCCTAGACCGCAGACCCTAGACCCTTAACCCTAGACCCTTAACACTAGACCCTCAACCCTAGACCTTTAACCCTAGACAGCGGACCCTAGACGCTTAACCCTAGACGCTTAACCCTAGACGCTTAACGCT
Source organism: Apus apus (assembly GCF_020740795.1). Classification (NCBI taxonomy): domain Eukaryota; kingdom Metazoa; phylum Chordata; class Aves; order Apodiformes; family Apodidae; genus Apus; species Apus apus. The sequence goes on along the minus strand of NC_067285.1, from coordinate 37,982,424 downwards.
AGACACTTAACCCGAGACAGCGGATCTTAGACCCTTAACCCAAGACCCTTAACCGTAGACAGCGTACCCTAGACCCTTAACCGTAGACAGCGGACCCTAGACCCTTAACCCTAGACCCTTAACCCTAGACCCTTAACCCTAGACCCTTAACCCTAGAAACTTAACCGTAGACATCGGACTGTAGACCCTTAACCCTAGACCCTTAACCCTAGAACCTTAACCCTAGACAGCAGACACTAGACCCATAACCCTATACCCATAACCCTAGACAGTTAACCCTACACAGTGGCCGCTAGACAGCGGACCCTAGACCCTTAACCCTAGACAGCAGACTCTAGACACTTAACCCTAAACCGTTAACCCTAGACAGTGGAACCTAGACCCTTAACCCTGGACCCTTAACCCTAGACAGCGGACCCTAGACCCTTAACCCTAGACAATTAACCCTAGACAGCGGACCCTAGACCCTTAATCGTAGACAGTGTACCCTAGAACCTTAACCCTAGATAGCGGACCCTAGACCCTTAACCCTAGACCATTAACCCTAGAAGCTTAACCCTAGACAGCGGACCGTCGACCCTTAACCCTAAACCATTAAACCTAGACAGCAGACCCTAGACCAATAAACCTAGACCCTTAACCCTAGACAGCAGACCCTAGACCCTTAACCCTAGACGGTTAAACCTAGACAGTGGATCCTAGACCCTTAACCCTAAACCCTTAACCCTAGACCCTTAACCCTAGACAGCAGACTCTAGACCCATAACCCTATACCCATAACCCTAAATGCTTAAGCCTACACAGCGGACCCTAGACAGGGGACCCTACACCCTTAACCATAGACAGTGGACCCTAGACCCTTAAACCTAGACCCTTAACCCTAGACAGCGTACCCTAGACCCTTAACCGTAGACAGCGGACCCTAGACCCTTAACCCTAGACGGTTAACCCTAGAAGCTTAACCCTAGACCCTTAACCATAGAAACTTAACCGTAGACAGCGGACTGTAGACCCTTAAACCTAGACCCTTAACCCTAGAACCTTAACCCTAGACAGCGGAAACTAGACCCATAACCCTATACCCATAACCCTAGACACTCAACCCTACACAGCGGACCGTAGACAGCAGACCCTAGACCCATAACGATAGACCCTTAACCCTAGACAGCGGACACTAGACCATTAACCCTAGACATTGGATCCTAGACCCTTAACCATAGACACTTAACCCTAGACAGCGTACCCTAGACCCTTAGACCTAGACAGCGGACTCTAGACCTATATCCCTGTACCCATAACCCAAAACCCATAACCTTACACAGCGGACCCTAGACAGCGGACCCCACAGCCTTAACCCTAAATCCTTAACCCTAGACAGCACACACTAGACCCATAACGCTAGACCCTTAACCCTAGACAGCAGACCGTAGACCCTTAAACTAGACCATTAACCCTAGAGCCATAACCTTAGACAGCGGACCAGAGACCCTTAACCCTAGACGGTTAAACCTAGACAGCAGACCCTAGACCCTTAAACTAGACCATTAACCCTAGAGCCATAACCTTAGACAGCGGACCAGAGACCCTTAACTCTAGACGGTTAAACCTAGACAGCAGACCCTAGACCCTTAAACTAGACCATTAACCCTAGAGCCATAACCTTAGAAAGCGGACCAGAGACCCTTAACCCTAGACGGTTAAACCTAGACAGTGGATCCTAAACCCTTAACGCTAGACCCTTAACCCTAGACAGCGGACTCTAGACCCTTAACCCTACACCCTTAACCCTACACCCTTAACCCTAGACCCTTAACCCTAGACAGTGGAACTAAGGCCCTTAACCGTAGACTCTTAACCCTAGACAGCAGACTCTAGACCCATAACCCTATACCCATAACCCTAAATGCTTAAGCCTACACAGCGGACCCTAGATAGGGGACCCTACACCCTTAACCGTAGACAGTGGACCCTAGACCCTTAACCCTATACCCTTAAACCGAGACAGCAGAGTCTAGACCCATAACCCTATACCCATAACCCTAAACACTTAAGCCTACACAGTCGACCCTAGACAGGGGACCCTACACCCTTAACCGTAGACAGTGGACCCTAGACCCTTAACCCTATACCCTTAAACCGAGACAGCAGAGTCTAGACCCATAATCCTATACCCATAACCCTAAACTGTTAACCCTACACAGCGGACCCGAGACAGAGGACCCTAGACACTTAACCCTAGACACTTAACCCTAGACCCTTAACCCTAGACAGCGGACCCTAGACCCTTATCCTAGACCATTAACCCTAGACCCATAAGCTTAGACAGCAGACCCTAGACCCTTAACCCTACACCCTTAACCCTAGACAGTTGACCTTAGACCCTTAACCCTAGACACTTTTCCTATACCCTTAACCGTAGACAGCGGACCCTATACCCTTAACCCTAGACAGCGTACCCTAGATCCTTAACCCTAGACAGCAGACCCTAGACCCTTAATCCTAGACCCTTAACCCTAGACAGCGTACTCTAGACCCTTAACCCAAGACAGCAGACCCTAGACCCTTAACCCTATACCCATAAACCTAGACAGAGGACCCTAGACCCTTAACCCTAGACCCTTAACCCTATACCCATAAACCTAGACAGAGGACCCTAGACCCTTAACCCTAGACAGTGAAACCTAGACCCTTAATCCTAGACACCAGACCCTAGACCCTTAACCGTAGACAGCGAAACTTAGACCCTTCACCCTAGACCCTTCACCCTAGACCCATAACCCTATACCCATAACCCTAGACCCTTAACCCTATACCCATAAACCTAGACAGAGGACCCTAGACCCTTAACCCTAGACAGTGAAACCTAGACCCTTAATCCTAGACACCAGACCCTAGACCCTTAACCGTAGACAGCGAAACTTAGACCCTTCACCCTAGACCCTTCACCCTAGACCCATAACCCTATACCCATAACCCTAGACCCTTAACCCTATACAGTGGACCCTAGACCCTTAACCCTAGACCCTTAACCATAGAAGTTTAATCCTAGACAGCGGACCCTAGACCCTTAAACCTAGACAACCCTAGACCCTTAACCCTAGACCCTTAATTCTAGACAGAAGACTCTAGACCCTTAACCCTAGACCCGTAAGCCTAGACCCTTAAACCTAGACCCTTAACTGTAGACAGCGCAACCTAGATCCTTAACCCTAGACCATTAACCCTAGACACCAGACCATAGACCCTTAACACTAGACAGGGGCCCCTAGACACTTAACCATAGATAGCGGACCCTAGACCCCTTAACCATAGACAGCAGACCATAGACCCATAACCATTGACAGCGGACCCTAGACTAGGAACGCCAGACCCTTAACCCTAGATCCTTATCCCTAGACCCTGGACCCTAGTCCCTTAACCCTAGACCTTTAACCCTAGACAGCGTACCCTAGACCCTTAACCCCAGACCATTACCCCTAGACCCATAACCTTATACAGCGGACCCTAGACCCTTAACCCTATATCCTTAACCCTAGACTGTTAACCCTAGACAAGGGACCCTAGACCCATAACCGTCGACAGCGGACCCTAGACAGCGGACCCTAGACAGCGGACAATAAACTGCAGACAATAGACAGCGGAAACAAGACCCTTAACCCTAGACCCTTAACCCTACTCAGCGGACCCTAGATCTGCAACCCTAGACCCTTAACCTTAGACAGCGGACCCTAGGCCCTTAACCCTAGACAGTGGACCCTAGACACTTAAGTCTAGACCCTTAACCCTAGACAATGGACCCTAGACCCTTAACCCTAGACCACGGACCTTAGACACTTAGCCCTAGACCCTTAACCCTAGACAGCGGACCCTAGATCCTTAACCCTATAACATTATCCATAGACAGAGGACCCTAGATCCTTAACCCTAGTCCCTTAACCCTAGACAGCAAACCCTAGACCTTTAACCTTAGACCATTAAACATAGACAGCGGACCCTAGACCCTTAACCCTAGACAGTGGACCCTAGACACTTAAACCTAGACCCTTAACCCTAGACAGCAGAACCCTAGACCCTTTACCCTAGACACTTAACCCTAGACGGTGGACCCTAGACCCTTAAACCTAGACCCTTATCCCTAGACAGCGGACCCTAGACACTTAAACCTATAACCTTAACCATAGACCGCAAACCCTAGACCTTTAACCCTAGACCCTTAAACATAGACAGCGGACCCTAGACTCTTAGCCCTAGACCCTTAAACCTAGACAGTGGACCCTAGACCCTTAACCCTAGACCCTTAACCCTAGACCCTTAACCCTAGACAGTGGACCCTAGACCCTTAACCCTAGACCCTTAACCCTAGACCCTTAACCCTACACAGCGGACCCTAGATCTGCAACCCTAGACCCTTAACCTTAGACAGCGGACCCTAGACCCTTAACCCTAGGCCCTGAACACTAGACAGCGGACCCTAGACCCTTAACCCTAGGCCCTTAACCCTAGACAGATAACCCTACACAGCAGACCTTAGACGCTTAACCCTAGACCCTTATGCAAATATAGCGGACCCTAGACCCTTAACCCTATACCCTTAACCCTCGACAGAGGACCCTAGACCCTTAACCCGATAACCTTGTCCATAGACAGAGGACCATAGACCCTTAACCATAGACCCTTAACCGTAGACAGAGGACCCTAGACTTTTAACCCTAGACCCTTAACTCTGTACCCTTAACCCTAGACCCTTAACCCTAGGCCCTTAACCCTAGACAGTGGACCCTAGACACTTAAACCTAGACCCTTAACCGTAGACAGAGGACCCTAGACCCTTAACCCTAGACAGCAAACTATAGACCCGTAACCCTAGACAGCAGCTCTAGACTCTTACCATAGACCCCTTAACCCTAGACAGCAGACACTAGACCCTTAACCCTAGACAGCGGACCCTAGACACTTAACACTAGATAGCGGACCCTAGACCCAGAACCCTAGGCCCGTAACCCTAGACCCTTAACCCTAGACCCTTAACCCTAGACCCTTAACCCTAGACCCTTAACCCTAGGCCCTTAACCCTAGACAGCGGACCCTAGACCCTTAACCCTAGACCCTTAACCCTAGACAGATAACCCTACACAGCAGACCCTAGACACTTAACCCTAGACCCTTATGCAAAGATAGCAGACCCTAGACCGTTAACCCTATACCCTTAACCCTAGACAGAGGACCATAGACCCTTAACCCTAGACCCTTAACCCTAGACAGCAATACCTAGACCTTTAACCCTAGACCCTTAAACCTGGACAGTGGACCATAGACCCTTAACCCTAGGCCCGTAAATCTAGACCCATAACCGTAGACAGCAGACCCTAGACACTTAACCCTAGACAGCTGACCCTAGAACCACAACCCTAGACCCTTAACTCTGTACCCTTAACCCTAGACAGCGGACACTAGACACTTAACCCTAGACCCTAGGTCCTAGACAGCGGACCCTAGACCCTTAACCCTAGACCCTTACCCCTATACCCTTAACCCTAGGCCCTTATCCCTAGATGCTTAACCATAGACAGCGGAATCTAGACCCTTAACCCTAGACCCTTAACCCTATACCCTTAACCCTAGACAGCGTACCCTAGACCCTTAACCTTAGACCCTTAACAATAGACAGAGGCTCTAGACCCTTAACACTAGACCCTTAACCGTAGAGAGCGGAATCTAGACCCATAACCCTAGACCCATAACCCTAGACCCATAACCCTAGACAGCGGACCCTAGACAGCGGAACCTAGACCCTTAACACTTGACCCTTAACCATAGACAGCGCAACCTAGACCCTTAACCCTAGACCCTTAACCCTAAACCCTTAACCCTACACCCTTAAACCTAGACGGCGGACCCTAGACCCTTAACCCTATACACTTTTCCCCAGACAGAGGACCATAGACTTTTAACCCTAGACCCTTAACCGTAGACAGAAAACCCTAGACCCTTAACCCTAGACAGCAAACTCTAGACTCTTAAGCATAGACCTCTTAACCCTAGACAGCAGACACTAGACCCTTAACCCTAGACAGCGGACCCTAGACACTTAACGCTAGATAGTGGAACCTAGACCCAGAACCCTAGGCCCGTAAACCTAGACCCATAACCCTAGACAGCGGACCCTAGACAGCGAACCCTAGACCCTTAACCCTAGACCCTTACCCCTACACAGTGGACCCAAGATCTGCAAGCCTAGACCCTTAACCTTAGACAGCGGACCCTAGACCCTTAACCCTACACCCTTAACCCTAGACAGCGGACCCTAGACCCTTAACACTAGACCCTTACCCCTATACCCTTAACCCTAGGCCCTTATCTCTAGATGCTTAACCACAGACAGCTGACCGTAGACCCTTAACCCTAGACCCTTAACCCAATAACCTTGTCCATAGACAGAGGACCATAGACCCTTAACCATAGACCCTTAACCGTAGACAGAGGACCCTAGACCCTTAACCCTAGACCCTTAACTCTGTACCCTTAACCCTAGACCCTTAACCCTAGACCCTTAACCCTAGACAGTGGACCCTAGACACTTAAAACTAGACCCTTAACCCTAGACAGCAGACCCTAGACCCTTAACCCTAGACAGCGTACCCTAGACCCTTAACCTTAGACCCTTAACAATAGACAGAGGAATCTAGACCCTTAACCGTAGAGAGCAGAATCTAGATCCATAACCCTAGACCCATAACACTAGACAGCGGACCCTAGACCCTTAACCCTAGACCCTTAACCCTAGACCCTTAACCCTAGACCCTTAACCCTAGACCCTTAACCCTAAACCCTTAACCCTAGACCCTTAAACCTAGACGGCGGAACCCAGACCCTTAACCCAATAACCTTGTCCATAGACAGAGGACCATAGACCCTTAAGAACAGACCCTTAACCGTAGACAGAGGCCCTTAACCCTAGGCCCTTAACCCTAGACCCTTAACCCTAGACCCTTAAACCTAGACGGCGGAACCCAGACCCTTAACCCAATAACCTTGTCCATAGACAGAGGACCATAGACCCTTAAGAACAGACCCTTAACTGTAGACAGAGGACCCTAGGCCCTTAACCCTAGGCCCTTAACCCTAGGCCCTTAACCCTAGACAGTGGACCCTAGACACTTAAACCTAGACCTTTAACCCTAGACAGTGGACCCTAGACTCTTAACCCTATACACTTTTCCCCAGACAGAGGACCCTAGGCCCTTAACCCTAGACCCTTAACCCTAGACAGTGCACCCTAGACACTTAAGTCTAGACCCTTAACCCTAGACAATGGACCCTAGACCCTTAACCCTAGACCCTTAACCCTAGACCACGGACCTTAGACACTTAGCCCTAGACCCTTAACCCTAGACAGCGGACCCTAGATCCTTAACCCTATAACATTATCCATAGACAGAGGACCCTAGATCCTTAACCCTAGTCCCTTAACCCTAGACAGCAAACCCTAGACCTTTAACCTTAGACCATTAAACATAGACAGCGGACCCTAGACCCTTAACCCTAGACAGTGGACCCTAGACACTTAAACCTAGACCCTTAACCCTAGACAGCAGAACCCCAGACCCTTTACCCTAGACACTTAACCCTAGACGGTGGACCCTAGACCCTTAAACCTAGACCCTTATCCCTAGACAGCGGACCCTAGACACTTAAACCTATAACCTTAACCATAGACAGCAGAACCCTAGACCCTTTACCCTAGACACTTAACCCTAGACGGTGGACCCTAGACCCTTAAACCTAGACCCTTATCCCTAGACAGCGGACCCTAGACACTTAAACCTATAACCTTAACCATAGACCGCAAACCCTAGACCTTTAACCCTAGACCCTTAAACATAGACAGCGAACCCTAGACTCTTAGCCCTAGACCCTTAAACCTAGACAGTGGACCCTAGATCCGCAACCCTAGACCCTTAACTCTGTACCCTTAACCCTAGACCCGTAACCCTAGACAGAGGACCCTAGACCCTTAACCCTAGACCCTTAACCCTACACAGCGGACCCTAGATCTGCAACCCTAGACCCTTAACCTTAGACAGTGGACCCTAGACCCTTAACCCTAGGCCCTGAACACTAGACAGCGGACCCTAGACCCTTAACCCTAGGCCCTTAACCCTAGACGGATAACCCTACACAGCAGACCCTAGACGCTTAACCCTAGACCCTTATGCAAATATAGCGGACCCTAGACCCTTAACCCTATACCCTTAACCCTCGACAGAGGACCCTAGACCCTTAACCCAATAACCTTGTCCATAGACAGAGGACCATAGACCCTTAACCATAGACCCTTAACCGTAGACAGAGGACCCTAGACTTTTAACCCTAGACCCTTAACTCTGTACCCTTAACCCTAGACCCTTAACCCTAGGCCCTTAACCCTAGACAGTGGACCCTAGACACTTAAACCTAGACCCTTAACCGTAGACAGAGGACCCTAGACCCTTAACCCTAGACAGCAAACTATAGACCCGTAACCCTAGATAGCAGCTCTAGACTCTTACCATAGACCCCTTAACCCTAGACAGCAGACACTAGACCCTTAACCCTAGACAGCGGACCCTAGACACTTAACGCTAGATAGCGAACCCTAGACCCGTAACCCTAGACCCGTAACCCTAGACCCAGAACCCTAGACCCTTAACCCTAGGCCCTTAACCCTAGACAGCGGACCCTAGACCCTTAACCCTAGACCCTTAACCCTAGACAGATAACCCTACACAGCAGACCCTAGACACTTAACCCTAGACCCTTATGCAAAGATAGCAGACCCTAGACCGTTAACCCTATACCCTTAACCCTAGACAGAGGACCATAGACCCTTAACCCAATAACCTTGTCCATAGACAGAGGACCATAGACCCTTAACCCTAGACCCTTAACCCTAGACAGCAATACCTAGACCTTTAACCCTAGACCCTTAAACCTGGACAGCAGACCCTAGACACTTAACCCTAGACAGCTGACCCTAGAACCACAACCCTAGACCCTTAACTCTGTACCCTTAACCCTAGACAGCGGACACTAGACACTTAACCCTAGACCCGTATCCTTAGACAGCATACCCTAGACCCTTAACCCTAGACCCTTAACCCTAGACAGCGGACCCTAGACCCTTAACCCTAGACCCTTACCCCTATACCCTTAACCCTAGGCCCTTATCCCTAGATGCTTAACCATAGACAGCGGACCGTAGACCCTTAACCCTATACCCTTAACCCTATACCCTTAACCCTAGACAGCGTACCCTAGACCCTTAACCTTAGACCCTTAACAATAGACAGAGGCTCTAGACCCTTAACACTAGACCCTTAACCGTAGAGAGCGGAATCTAGACCCATAACCCTAGACCCATAACCCTAGACCCATAACCCTAGACAGCGGACCCTAGACAGCGGAACCTAGACCCTTAACACTTGACCCTTAACCGTAGACAGCGCAACCTAGACCCTTAACCCTAGACCCTTAACCCTAAACCCTTAACCCTACACCCTTAAACCTAGACTGCGGACCCTAGACCCTTAACGCAATAACCTTGTCCATAGATAGAGGACCCTAGACCCTTAACCCTAGACCCTTAACCCTAGGCCCTTAACCCTAGACAGCGGACCCTAGACCCTTAACCCTATACACTTTTCCCCAGACAGAGGACCATAGACTTTTAACCCTAGACCCTTAACCGTAGACAGAGAACCCTAGACCCTTAACCCTAGACAGCAAACTCTAGACTCTTAAGCATAGACCTCTTAACCCTAGACAGCAGACACTAGACCCTTAACCCTAGACAGCGGACCCTAGACACTTAACGCTAGATAGTGGAACCTAGACCCAGAACCCTAGGCCCGTAAACCTAGACCCATAACCCTAGACAGCGGACCCTAGACAGCGAACCCTAGACCCTTAACCCTAGACCCTTACCCCTACACAGTGGACCCAAGATCTGCAAGCCTAGACCCTTAACCTTAGACAGCGGACCCTAGACCCTTAACCCTACACCCTTAACCCTAGACAGCGGACCCTAGACCCTTAACACTAGACCCTTACCCCTATACCCTTAACCCTAGGCCCTTATCTCTAGATGCTTAACCACAGACAGCTGACCGTAGACCCTTAACCCTAGACCCTTAACCCAATAACCTTGTCCATAGACAGAGGACCATAGACCCTTAACCATAGACCCTTAACCGTAGACAGAGGACCCTAGACCCTTAACCCTAGACCCTTAACTCTGTACCCTTAACCCTAGACCCTTAACACTAGACAGCGCAGAGCGGCAGCGGTGAGAGCTGCTCCTTTAATTACTGAGGATTAGAGAAGAGACCGAGCTTCCCGGAGACGGCGAAGCCGGAGCAGAGCGAGGAGACCCGAGTCTGAGCGGGAATCCTGAGAGGAGCAGGAAGGCTGACGTGGCAGGGGGTGTGGCTGAGAACCGCGGCAAGGTTTAAAAGCGGCCATCTTGGCAGCTCCCTCAGAGCACGCGGCAGCGGTGAGAGCGCAGAGCGGCAGCGGTGAGAGCTGCTCCTTTAATTACTGAGGATTAGAGAAGAGACCGAGCTTCCCGGAGACGGCGAAGCTGGAGCAGAGCGAGGAGACCCGAGTCTGAGCGGGAATCCTGAGAGGAGCAGGAAGGCTGACGTGGCAGGGGGTGTGGCTGAGAACCTCGGCAAGGTTTAAAAGCGGCCATCTCGGCAGCTCCCTCAGAGCACACGGCAGCGGTGAGAGCGCAGAGCGGCAGCTAGCCGTCACAGGAAGTGAAGTGGCGCGAGGGCAGGGAGCGCGAGGGCAGGGGGAGAGCGGCATGAGTGGAGGCAGGAAGCAGAGAACACCAGTAAATTTCTCTAGCATGGTGGCAACACGCCCTAAAACTGTATTGAAGAAGGATATGGGAACTCAGACGGAGGTTCTGAGCAGGCACGCAGCCGTGCAGGTCTCTGGCTGCAGTGAGTGCCTGAGCCTGGCACTGGTGCCAGAGGGAGCCAGTGGCACCGCGTGTGTGAGGTGCGAGCAAATCGATGATCTCCTCAGGCAGGTGGTTAGACTGACAGAGGAGGTTGAAAGACTGAGAATTATCAGAGAATGTGAGAACGAAATAGATTGGTGGAGTCAAACCCTGAGGCAAGGGCATGAGGAAGAGATGCTAGAACAAGTGATGGATCCCCTCCCCTCCTGTTCTCAGACAGAAGGAGAGAACTTTAGGAACATGGAGGAATGGAGGGAGGTCCGTCCTCGGAGAGGCAAGAAAAAACCCTCCCAACTCCGTCCATCCTCCGAATTGCCCTTGAAGAATAGGTACGAGGTCTTGGAACTTCAGGGAAAGGAAAATGAAGCTGGAGTGACAGATTTGTCTAGTGAACCGCCTATGACTTGTCGCTCAGCTCCACGACTTAGGACTTCTTCAACTAAGAAGGAAAGGAGGGTAATTGTGGTGGGTGACTCCCTTCTGAGGGGAACAGAAGGGCCCATCTGTAGACCTGACCCATCCCACAGGGAGGTCTGCTGCCTCCCTGGGGCTCGCATTAGAGATGTTAAAAGGAAACTCTCTAGTATGGTAAATCCATCTGATTACTACCCACTGCTGATTTTTCAGGTTGGCAGTGACGAAATTACTACAAGAAATGTAAGGGCAATGAAGAGAGACTTCAGGGCCCTGGGACGACTAGTTAGGGGGTCTGGAGCACAAGTCGTGTTTGCCTCCATACCTCCTGTAAGAATGGGTGGAGAGATAAGCAGGAAGAGTTTAATGATGAACGAATGGCTAAGAGACTGGTGCCAAAGGCAGGGCTTTCGCTTTTTTGATCATGGGCTGCTCTATGAGACACCTGGCCTGATGGTGGCAGGTGGGATGCACCTGTCCCAGAGGAGGAAAAGGCTTTTGGGGCAGGACTTAGCAGGGTTCATTGAGAGAGCTTTAAACTAGATGTGAAGGGGGAAGGGGAGAAAACTGTGTCTGTTGGGGACAAGCCCAAGAGGAACATACCAGGGCCTGTAGGAGGATGGGCTAAGGAGGATTTAGTCCCACCGATGTGCTCTACTTGCTTCCTGAAATGCCTGTACACCAATGCACGCAGCATGGGGAATAAACAGGAAGAGTTAGAGGTCTGTGTGCGGTCTAAGGGTTATGATCTGGTAGCAATAACAGAGACATGGTGGGACAGCTCACACGACTGGAATGTGGCCATGGATGGCTATGTGCTTTTTAGGAAAGATCGGTCGGTGAAGCGAGGTGGTGGAGTTGCTCTTTATGTGAGAGAGCAACTAGAATGTATTGAGTTTTGTACAGGGGCTGATGAGGGGCGAGTTGAAATTCTGTGGGTAAGAATTAAAGGACAGGGTAGTATGGGTGACACAGTTGTGGGGGTCTACTACAGACCTCCTGATCAAGATGAGGAAGTTGATGAGGCTTTCTACAGGCAGCTGAAAGCAGCCTCACAACTGCAGTCCTTGGTCCTCATGGGAGATTTTAACTATCCCGATATCTGCTGGAAGACTTATACAGCCAGCCTTTCACAGTCTAGGAGGTTCCTCCAATGCATTGATGACAACTTCTTAATGCAAATGGTGGATGAGCCGACTAGAAGAGGAGCGCTGCTGGATCTTGTGCTCACCAACAAGGAGGGCCTTATTGAAGCAGTGGTGGTCAATGGCAACCTTGGCTGCAGCGACCATGAGATGGTGGAGTTCAGGATCCTGTGTGGGAGGAACAGAATTTCCAGCAGGACCAGAACCCTGGACTTCTACAGAGCAAACTTCGGCCTCCTCAACCAATTGTTAAGGGAAGTCCCATGGGACAGAGTGCTAGAAGGTAAAGGGGCTCAAGATAGCTGGACAATATTCAAGGACCACTTCTTGCAAGCACAGCATCAGTGTGTCCCAATGGGTAGAAAATCTAGTAAGGGAGCTAGGAGACCAGCGTGGTTAAAAAAGGAACTGCTGGGGAAACTCAAGTGGAAGAGGAAAATCTATAGATCATGGAAGGAGGGACTGGTCACTTGGGAGGAATATAGGAATGTTGTCAGGGAATGTAGGGAGGCAACTAGGAAAGCTAAGGCCTCCTTGGAACTTAACCTTGCAAGTCGGGTTAAGGACAGTAGAAAGGGCTTTTTCAAATACATAGCCAACAAAGCTAATACCAGAGGCAATATAGGCCCACTGCTGAATGAGGTGGGTGCCCTGGTGACAGAGGATATGAAGAAGGCAGAGGTGCTGAATGCCTTCTTTGCCTCTGTCTTTACTCCTGCAGGCTTTTCCCATGAGCCCCAGATTCATATAACCCCAGAAGTAGTCAAGATAGGTGAGGACATAGTAGATGAGGATTGGGTTAGGGATCAGTTGCATAATCTGGACATCCATAAATCGATGGGTCCGGATGAAATGCATCCAAGGGTGCTGAGGGAGCTGGCGGAGGTCATTGCTAGTCCACTCTCCATCATCTTCGGTAAGTCATGGGTAACTGGAGAGGTGCCTGAGGACTGGAGGATAGCAAACGTCACTCCAGTCTACAAGAAGGGCAAGAAGGAGGACCCGGGTAACTATAGACCGGTCAGCCTCACCTCCATCCCTGGAAAGGTAATGGAACAACTTGTCCTTGGCACTATCTCTAGACATATCAAGGAGATGGGGGTCATCAAGAGCAGTCAACATGGTTTTACCAAGGGTAAGTCATGTTTGACTAACCTCATAGCCTTCTATGAGGAAATTACTAGGTGGATAGATGATGGTAGAGCGGTGGATGTGGTCTATCTTGATTTCAGTAAAGCATTTGACACCGTCTCCCACAGCATCCTTGTAGATAAGTTGATCAAGTATGGGTTTGATGATCAGGCAGTGAGGTGGATCAAGAACTGGTTGAAAGGAAGAAGTCAGAGAGTTGTAGTCAATGGGGCAGAATCTAGTTGGAGGCCTGTGACTAGTGGAGTCCCTCAGGGGTCGGTACTGGGACCGGTGTTGTTCAATATCTTCATCAACGACCTGGATGAGGGCACAGAATGTACCCTCAGCAAGTTTGCTGATGACACCAAGCTGGGAGGAGTGGCTGACACACCAGAAGGCTGTGCTGCCATTCAGAGAGACTTAGACAGGCTGGAGACTTGGGCAGGGAAAAACCTGATGAAGTTTAACAAGAGCAAGTGTAGAGTTTTGCATTTGGGGAAGAAAAATGCCATGCACCAGTACAGGTTGAGGGCTGACCTGCTGGAGAGCAGTGTAGGTGAAAGGGACCTGGGGGTCATGGTAGACAGGAGGATGACCATGAGTCAGCAGTGTGCCCTTGTGGCTAAGAAGGCCAATGGCATCCTGGGGTGTATTAGAAAGGGTGTGGTTAGTAGGTCAAGAGAGGTTCTCCTCCCCCTCTATTCTGCATTGGTGAGGCCACATCTGGAATATTGTGTCCAGTTCTGGGCCCCTCAGTTCAAGAAGGACAGGGAAGTGCTTGAAAGAGTCCAGCGCAGAGCCACAAGGATGATTAAGGGAGTGGAACATCTCCCTTATGAGGAAAGGCTGAGGGAGCTGGGTCTCTTTAGTTTGGAGAAAAGGAGACTGAGGGGGGACCTCATCAATGTTTACAAATATGTAAAGGGTGAGTGTCAAGACGATGGAGTTAAGCTTTTTTCGGTGATGACCAGTGATAGGACAAGGAGTAATGGATACAAGTTGGAGCATAGGAGGTTTAAGATGAATATCAGGAAAAATTTTTTTACTGTAAGAGTGACAGAGCACTGGAACAGGCTGCCCAGAGAGGTTGTGGAGTCTCCTTCGCTGGAGACATTCAAAACCCGCCTGGACGCCTTCCTGTGTGATGTACTCTAGGTGACCCTGCTCTGGCAGGGGGGTTGGACTAGATGATCTTTCAAGGTCCCTTCCAACCCCTAGGATTCTATGATTCTATGATTCTAAACCCTTAACCCTAGACCCTTAAACCTAGACGGCAAACTCTAGACTCTTAACCATAGACCCCTTAACCCTAGACAGCAGACACTAGACCCTTAACCCTAGACTGCGGACCCTAGATAGAGGACCCTAGACAGAGGACCCTAGACCCTTGACCCTAGACAGAGGACCCTAGATCCTTAACCCTAGACAGCGTACCGTAGACCCTTAACCCTAGACCCTTAACCTTAGACAGAGGATACTAGACCCTTAACTCTAGTCCCTTAACTGTAGACAGCGGAATCTAGACCCTTAAACCTAGACCCTTAACCCTAGACCGTGAACCGTAGGCCCTTAACCCTAGACAGCGGACCCTAGACAGCGGAACCTAGACCCTTAACCCTAGACAGCGGACCATACACCCTAAACCCTAGACACGAAACCCTAGACAGTGGACCCTAGACCCTTAACACAATACCCGTATCCCCAGGCAGAGGACCCTAGACTTTTAACCCTAGACCCTTAACCGTAGACAGAGGACCCTAGACCCTTAACCCTAGACAGCAAACTCTAGACTCTTAACCATAGACCCCTTAACCCTAGACAGCAGACACTAGACCCTTAACCCTAGACTGCGGACCCTAGACAGAGGACCCTACACCCTTGAGCCTAGACAGAGGACCCTAGACCCTTAACCCTAGACAGCGTACCGTAGACCCTTAACCCTAGACCCTTAACCTTAGACAGAGGATACTAGACCCTTAACTCTAGTCCCTTAACCGTAGACAGCGGAATCTAGACCCATAACCCTAGACCCATAACCCTAGACCCATAACCCTAGACCCATAACCCTAGACCCATAACCCTAGACAGTGGACCCGAGACAGCGGACAGTAGACAGCGGAAACAAGACCCTTAACACTTTACCCTAAACCGTTGACAGCGGAATCTAGACCCTTAACACTAGACCCTTAACACTAGACCCTTAACCCTAGACTGTTAACCCTAGACAACAGACCCTAGACCCATAACACTAGACAGCGGACCCTAGAACCTTAACCCTAGACAGAGGACCCTAGACCCTTAACCCTAGACCCTTAACCCTAGACCCTTAACCGTAGACAGCGGAATCTATACCCTTAACCCTAGACCCTTAACCCTAGACCCATAACCGTAGACCCATAACCCTAGACAATGGACCTTAGACCCTTAACCCTAGACAGCAAACTTTAGACTCTTAACCATAGACTCCATAACCCTAGGCAGCAGACACTAGGCCCTTAACCCTAGACAGCGGACCCTAGATAGAGGACCCTAGACAATTAACCCTAGACCCTTAACCCTAGACATCGGACCCTAGACGCTTAACCCTAGACCCTTGACCCTAGACAGAGGATACTAGACCCTTAACTCTAGCCCCTTAACCATAGACAGCGGAATCTAGACCCTTAACCCTAGACCCTTAACCCTAGACCCTTAACCCTAGACCCTTAACCCTAGACTGTTAACCCTAGAAAACAGACCCTAGACCCATAACCCTAGACAGCGGACACTAGACAGCGGACACTAGACAGCGGACACTAGACAGCAGAAACAAGACCTTTAACACTTGACCCTTAACCGTAGACAGCGCAACCTAGACCCTTAACCCTAGACCCTTAACCCTAGACCCTTAAACCTAGACGGCGGACCCTAGACCCTTAACCCAATAACCTTGTCCATAGACAGAGGACCATAGACCCTTAAGAACAGACCCTTAACCGTAGACAGAGGACCCTAGACCTTTAACCCTAGACCCTTAACTCTGTACCCTTAACCCTAGGCCCTTAACCCTAGACAGTGGAACCTAGACACTTAAACCTAGACCCTTAACCCTAGACAGCGGACCCTAGGCCCTTAACCCTATACCCTTTTCCCCAGACAGAGGACCCTAGACTTTTAACCCTAGACCCTTAACCGTAGACAGAGGACCCTAGACCCTTAACCCTAGATAGCAAACTCTAGACTCTTAACCATAGACCGCTTAACCCTAGACAGCAGACACTAGACCCGTAACCCTAGACAGCAGCTATAGACTCTTAACCAAAGACCCCTTAACCCTAGACAGCAAACACTAGACCCTTAACACTAGACAGCGGAACCTAGATAGAGGACCCTAGACCCTTAACCCTAGACCCTTGACCCTAGAAGTTGGACCCTAGACCCTTAACCCTAAACCCTTAACACTAGACCCTTAACCATCGACAGTGGACCCTAGACTTTTAAGCCTTGACCCTTAAACCTAGACAGCGGACTCTAGACCTTTCACCCTAGAACCTTAACCATAGACAGCAAACACTAGACCCATCACTCTCGATTCTTAACCCTAGGCCTTAAACTCTAGACCCTTATCCTAGACAGCGGACCCTAGACCCTTAACCCTAGACCCTTAAGCATAGACACTTGTCACCGTTTGACTCAGGTCCGACAACAATGCTCTTGATCCCCTCCCCCCCCCCACCCAGTCAGGGAAGGAGAGAGAGAAAAGGAGAGAGACTTGGCTGGATTGAAAACTAAACTACACAGCTTTAATCAAAACACTAATGAATCACACAAGAAAATATATACAATTATATACAGATATATATTCAGATATGGGCAAAAGCCTCTCGCCTCCCCCCACCCCCAGCAACTCCCACAGCACTCCCCTGAACTGGCAAGAGTCCCGAGGAATCCCGGAGCTGCTGCTGGAGAAAGCGGAGAGTTATGAGGGTCAGGAGAGCTCGAGCCTAAGGGTCGGCGGTGATGGATGAGCAGAGTCCTCCCCGGACGCCGGCCATGGACGGAAGAGAGCAGGCGAGAAGAAGGAGGAAGCTGTCTTCTAAGATCCCTGTCCTTCCTTTGAGCTTACGTAGATATATGGAATGGAATATCTTTGGCCAATTTTGCTGTCTGTCTAACTCAGCCTCCCACGGGGGGGGTCAGAGATCTCCCCATAGTGTCTGAGCCGGCAGAGTGAAGATGTAACCTTGAAACCTCAGTAGTTAGAAAAACATTCCGCTGTCTTATCAGCCTAGCAGAACACACAGTTGCTAGTTACAAGAAAGCTTACTGAAGGAAAAAAAATCAGTGAAAAGAAAAATTGGCTTAATCCTGGCTCAAACCAGGACAACACTTAAACCTAGACTCTTAACCCTAGACAGAGGACCCTGGACACTTAACCCTAGACAGCGGACTCTAGACCCTTAACGCTAGATAAGAACCTGAACCCTAGGCCCGTAAACCTAGACACATAACCCTAGACAGCGGACCCTAGACAGCGGACCCTAGGCGCTTAACGCTAGATAGCGGACCCTAAACCCTAGGCCCGTAAACCTAGACCCATAACCATACAAAACGGACCCTAGGCAGCGAACCCTAGACCCTTAACCCGAGACAGTGGACCCTAGACACTTAAACATAGACCCTTAACCCTAGACAGAGGACCCTAGACCCTTAACCCTAGATCCTTAACCGTACACAGCGGAATCTAGACCCTTAACCCTAGACCCTTAACCCTAGACCCTTAACCCTAGACCGTTAACCCTAGACAACGGACCCTAGACAACGGACCCTAGACCCTTAACCCTAGACAGCGGACTAGAGACGGTTAACCCTAGACCCTAAACCCTAGACACGAAACCCTAGACAGTGGACCCTAGACCCTTAACCCTAGACCCTTATCTCCAGAAAGAGGACCCTGGACCCTTAACCATAGAACCTTAACCGTAGACAGAGGACCCTAGATCCTTAACCCTAGACCCTTAACCCTAGACAGCAAACCCTAGACCCTTAACCATAGACCCCTTAACCTTAGACAGCGGACACTAGACCCACAACCATAGGCAGCAGACCCTAGAGAGCAGACCCTAGACCCTTAACCCTAGACAGCGGACCCTAGATAGAGGACCCTAGACCCTTAACACTAGACCCTTAACACTAGACCCTTAACCCTAGACATCGGACCCTAGACCCTAGACCCTTAACCCTAGACCCATAACCCTAGACAGCGGATCCTAGACAACGGACCCTAGACCCTTAACCCTAGATAGCGGACCCTAGACCCTTAACCCTAGACCCTTATGTCGCAAGCCGGTACCAGGGGGCTACCGGCTGTCAGGATACTTTTGCGACTCCCCCTCTCAATGTGGAGGTGTTTGTGAATGAGCCCGAGGGTCACACGTGGCGCTGCCTCTCACGGAGCAACGGCCACCGTGGGACCGTATTTCCGGGTGGTAGCTAGAGAGCACCCCCACCCCACCACGCTCAGAAATTGCCTCTAAAGCCAAGATTTACTCCACAAACTAATAGGTTTATTAAGGGTTAACACAAACCGAGGGATGATGTTCGGGGACAATACAGGTGTGAATGGCTACCAGGGATATCAATATGTATGTGGTGAGAAAGTGTCCTTTAGGGAGGCAATGCAAAGGTGCTTTTAAGGGAGAGGATTAAGGATCAAAGGGAGGAGGGAGGAGGGAAGGAAACCCGACGCCGGTCCTCCTTAAGAGGTCGCGCTGTGTGTGCAAGTATGAGAAAAGGAATGTGTGTGTGTGTGTGTGTGTGTGTGTGTGTGTGAGGTGATGTTACCCTCCGGCGGCTTGTCCAGCGTCGGTCGGTGGCCGGAAGGCAGGACGGCAGGTCCGTGGTGTCGGAGGGGCAGCCTCTCGGCAGCAGGTGCAGCGCCCGTTGGTTTCCTCTCCAGTGGCAGCAACGCGGGGAGGGGGCTCCGGCCCCGACCCCAGGGCTCAGGACCCCGGCACGCTCGGCGCTGAGGCTCAGGCTGGACCCGGGGCAGGCAGGCAGGCAGGGTCCCAGCACCAGTGTCCGCAGCAGGGGGGTGTCCCACGCAGAAAGCGTCCGAACGGGCCTCAGGGAGGAGGGAAGGGCCCACCTGCTGCACTCGCCACCTTTTATACCCCCTGACCCACCGGTCCAGTCAGTGTCCCTGTCCAGAGCCAATGAGCGTCCGTGAGCCCCACTTTAAGGCGGTGACTGCCAGGGGCACAGGATGGCTTGTCATCCATCCTTTCTGTCCCGGACCACAGCTGTTGTTTTGGGTTCAGTTGTCCTTGAGAAGCGAGTCTGTTTTAGTTCGTTAGCTGGGGATAATCAGGAGAGGCCTTCGCTGGCTTAAAAGACATTTTGTTTAGACTTATGTGGGGAAGAAAAGAAAGAGGACCCTAGACCCTTAACACTAGATCCTTATCTCCAGAAAGAGGACCCTAGACCCTTAACCATAGAACCTTAACCATAGACAGAGGACCCTAGATCCTTAACCCTGGACCCTTAACCCTAGACAGCAAATTCTAGACCCTTAACCCTAGACCCTTAACCCTAGACCCTTAACCCTAGACCCTTAACCATAGACACTTAAACCTAGACTCGTAACCCTAGACAGAGGACCCTGGACCCTTAACCCTAGACAGCGGACCCTAGACCCTTAACCCTAGACCCTTAACCCTAGACGTTTAACCCTAGATGGCGGACCCTAGACCCTTAACCTTAGACCCTTAACCCTAGACAGCGGACCTTAGAACGTTAACCCTATAACCTTATCCATAGATAGAAGACCCTAGAATCTCTACCCTAGACCCTTAACCGTAGACAGAGGACCCTAGACCCTTAACCCTAGACCCTTAACCCTAGACAGCAACCCTAGACCTTTAACCCTAGACCCTTAAACATAGACAACGGACTTAAGACCCTTAACCATAGGCCCTAAACCCTAGACAGTGGACCCTGGACCCTTAAGCCTAGATAGCGGACCCTGTACCCTTAACCCTAGGCCCGTAAACCGAGACCCATGACCCTAGACCCTTAACCCTAGACCCTTAACCCTAGACCATTAAACCTAGACAACAGACCCTAGACCCTTAAACCTAGACAGCGGACCCTAGACCCTTATCTCCAGAAAGAGTACCCTGGACCCTTAACCCTAGAACCTTAACCCTAGACAGAGGACCCTACATCCTTAACCCTAGACCCTTAACCCTAGACAGCAAACCCTAGACCCTTAACCATAGAACCCTTAACCTTAGACAGCAGACACTAGACCCACAACCATAGGCAGCAGACCCTAGAGAGCAGACCCTAGACCCTTAACCCTAGACAGCGGACGCTAGATAGAGGACCGTAGACCCTTAACACTAGACCCTTAACCCTAAACATCAGACCCTAGACGCTTAACCCTAGACCCTTAACCCTAGACCCTTAACTGTAGACAGCAGACTCTAGAACCTTAACCGTAGACAACGGACCCTAGACCCTTAACCCTATACCTTTAACACTAGATGGAGGACCCTTGAACATTAACCCTAGACCCTTAACTGTAGACAGAGGACCCTAGATCCTTAACTCTAGACTCTTAAACCTAGACAGCAAACCCTAGACCCTTAACCCTAGACCCTCAACCCTAGACAGCAGACACTAGAGCCATAACCATAGACAGCGGACCCTAGACAGCGGACCCTAGACCCTTAACCCTACACTGCTGACCCTACATAGAGGACCCTAGACCCTTAACCCTAGGCCCTTAACACTAGACATCGGACCCTAGACCCTTAATTCTATACCCTTAACACTAGACAACGAACCCTTACCCTTAAAGCTAGTCCCTTAACAGTAGGCAGCGGAACCTAGATCCTTAACAATAGACCCTTAGCCCTAGACAGCGGACCCTAGGCCCTAAACCCTAGACCCTAAACCCTAGACACTAAAGCCTAGACAGCGGACCCTAGGCCTTTAAACCTAGACCCTTAAACCTAGAAAGCAGACGCTAGACCCTTAACCCTAGACCCTTAACCCTAGACAGTAGACACTAGAGCCATAACCATAGACAGCAGACCCTAGAAAGTGGACCCTAGACCCTTAAACCTAGACCCTAAAACCTAGACACAAAACCCTAGACAGCGGACCTTAGACCCTTGACCCTAGAAACTTAACCGTAGACAGCGGACCCTAGACCCTTAACCCTATTGCTTTAACCCTAGACGGAGGACCCTTGAACCTTAACCCTAGACCCTTAACTGTAGACAGAGGACCCTAGATCCTTAACCCTAGACTCTTAACCCTAGACAGCAAACTCTAGACCCTTAACCCTGGACCCCTTAACCCTAGACAGCAGACACTAGAACCATAATCATAGACAGCGGACCCTAGACAGCGGACCCTAGACCCATAACCCTAGACAGAGGACCCTGGGTAGAGGACCCTAGACCCTTAACCCTAGACCCTTAACTGTAGACAGAGGACCCTAGATCCTTAGCTCTGTACCCTTAACACTAGACAACGAACCCTTAACATTAAAGCTAGACCCTTAACAGTAGGCAGCGGAACCTTAACCCTAGACCCTAAACCCTAGACACTAAACCCCAGAGAGCGGACCCTAGACCTTTAACCCTAGACCCTTAAACCTAGAAAGCAGATGCTAGACCCTTCACCCTAGAACCTTAATCAAAGACAGCACACAGTAGACCATTCACCCTCGACCCTTAACCCTACACAGTGGACCCTAGACCCATAACCCTAGACTGCGGACCCTAGATCCGCAACTCTAAACCCTTAACCCTAGACCCTTAACCGTAGACAGCAGACCCTAGACCCTTAACCCTAGACCCTTAACCGTAGACAGCAGACCCTAGAACCTTAACCGTAGACAGCAGACCCTAGACCCTTAACCCTATACCCTTAACCCTAGACCACGGACCCTTGAACCTTAACCCTAGACCCTTAACTGTAGACAGAGGACCCTAGATCCTTAACCCTAGACCACGGACCCTAGACCCTTAACCCTAGACCCTTAACCCTACACAGCAGTCCCTAAACCCTAGACCCTAAACCCTAGACAGCGGACCCTAGACCTTTAACCCTAGGCCCTTCACCCTTGAAACTTAACCCTAGACAATTAACCCTAGACAGCAGACAGTAGACCCATAACCCTCAACCCTTAACCCTCGACCCTTAACCCTAGACAGTGGACCCTAGGCCTTTAAACCTAGACCCATAACACTAGACAGCAGAACCTAGACCCTTAACCTTAGACACTTAACCCTAGACCCTTAACCCTAGACAGCAGACCCTAGACCCTTAACCCTACACCCTTAACTCTACACACCGAGCCATAGACAGCAGACCCTTAACCCTAGACAGCAGACTCCAGACCCATAAGCCTAGACCCATAAACCTAGACCCTTAACCCTAAAAAGCGGACCCCAGACACTTAACCCTAGACCCTTAAACTTAGACAATTAACCCTAATCCCTTAACCCTAAAGAGCCAACCCTGGACCCTTAACCCTAGACCCTTCACCCTAGACAGCGTACCCTAGCCCCTTTACCCTAGACCCTTAACCCTAGACAGCGGACCCTAGACCCTTAAACCTAGACCATTAACCGTAGACAGCGGACCCTAGACCCTTAACCCTAGACCCTTAACCCTAGACCCTTAACCGTAGACAGCAGACCCTAGAACCTTAACCGTAGACAGCGGACCCTAGAACCTTAACCCTCTACCCTTAACCCTAGACGGAGGACCCTTGAACCTTAACCCTAGACCCATAACTGTAGACAGAGGACCCTAGATCCTTAACCCTAGACTCTTAAACCTAGACAGCAAACCCTAGACCCTTAACCCTAGACCCCTTAACCCTAGACAGCAGAGACTAGAACCATAACCATAGACAGCAGACCCTAGACAGTGGACTCTAGACCCTTAAACCTAGACACTTAAACCTAGACAGCGGACCCTAGCCCCTTAACCCTAGACCCTAAAACCTAGACCCTTAACCCTAGACCCTTAACCGTAGACAGCAGACCCTAGAACCTTAACCGTAGACAGCGGACCCTAGAACCTTAACCCTCTACCCTTAACCCTAGACGGAGGACCCTTGAACCTTAACCCTAGACCCATAACTGTAGACAGAGGACCCTAGATCCTTAACCCTAGACTCTTAAACCTAGACAGCAAACCCTAGACCCTTAACCCTAGACCCCTTAACCCTAGACAGCAGAGACTAGAACCATAACCATAGACAGCAGACCCTAGACAGTGGACTCTAGACCCTTAAACCTAGACACTTAAACCTAGACAGCGGACCCTAGCCCCTTAACCCTAGACCCTAAAACCTAGACACGAAACCCTAGACAGCGGACCTTAGACCCTTGACCCTAGAACCTTAACCGTAGACAGCGGACCCTAGACCCTTAACCCTATTGCTTTAACCCTAGATGGAGGACCCTTGAACCTTAACCCTAGACCCTTAACTGTAGACAGAGGACCCTAGATCCTTAACCCTAGACTCTTAAACCTAGACAGCAAACCCTAGACCCTTAACCCTAGACCCCTTAACCCTAGACAGCAGACACTAGAACCATAATCATAGACAGCGGACCCTAGACAGCGGACCCTAGACCCATAACCCTAGACAGAGGACCCTAGGTAGAGGACCCTAGACCCTTAACCCTAGACCCTTAACTGTAGACAGAGGACCTAGATCCTTAGCTCTGTACCCTTAACACTAGACAACGAACCCTTACCATTAACGCTAGACACTTAACAGTAGGCAGCGGAACCTAGATCCTTAACAATAGACCCTTAGCCCTAGACAGCGGACCCTAGACCTTTAACACTAGACCCTAAACCCTAGGCACTAAAGCCTAGACAGCGGACCCTAGACCCTTAACTCTGTACCCTTAACACTAGACAACGAACCCTTACCATTAACGCTAGACACTTAACAGTAGGCAGCGGAACCTAGATCCTTAACAATAGACCCTTAGCCCTAGACAGCGGACCCTAGACCCTTAACCCTAGACCCTAAACCCTAGACACTAAAGCCCAGAGAGCGGACCCTAGACCTTTAACCCTAGACCCTTAAACTTAGAAAGCAGACGCTAGACCCTTCACCCTAGAACCTTAATCAAAGACAGCACACAGTAGACCATTCACCCTCGACCCTTAACCCTACACAGTGGACCCTAGACCCTTAACCCTAGACTGCGGACCCTAGATCCGCAACTCTAAACCCTTAACCCTAGACCCTTAACCCTAGACCCTTAACCCTAGACCCTTAACCATAGACAGCAGACCCTAGAACCTTAACCGTAGACAGCGGACACTAGACCCTTAACCCTATACCCTTAACCCTAGACGGAGGACCCTTGAACCTTAACCCTAGACCCTTAACTGTAGACAGAGGACCCTAGATCCTTAACCCTAGACCACGGAACCTAGACCCTTAACCCTAGACCCTTAACCCTAGACAGCGGACCCTAAACAGCAGACCCTAGAACCTTGACCCTAGACCCTTAACCCTAGAGAGTGGACCCTAAACCCTTAACCCTAGACCCTTAATCCTAGACAGCAGACCCTAAACCCATGACCCTAGACCCATAAACCTAGACCCATAACCCTAGACACTTAACCATATACAGCGGACCCTAGACCCTTAACCCTAGACAGCGGACCCTAGACCCTGAACCGTAGACAGCGGTCCCTAGATAGTGGTCCCTAGACCCTTATCCCTAGACCCTTAACCGTAGACAGCGAACTGTAGACCCTCAACCGTAGACATTGGAACCTAGTTACTTAAACCTAGACCCTTAACACTAGACAGTGGACCCAAGACCCTTCACCCTAGAACCTTAACCCTAGACAATTAACCCTAGACAGCAGACACTAGACCCTTAACCCTTGAACCTTAACCCTCGACCCTTAACCCTAGACAGTGGACCCTAGACCTTTAAACCTAGACCCTTAACACTAGACAGCAGACCCGAGACCCTTAACACTAGACCCTTAACCCTAGACTTTAACCCTAGACAGCAGACCCTAGACCCATAACGCTACACCCTTAACCCTACACCCTTAACCCTACACACCGAGCCATAGACAGCAGACCCTAGACCCATAAATCTAGACCCTTAACCCTAAACAGCGGACCCCAGACACTTAACGCTAGACCCTTAAACTTAGACAATTAACCCTAATCGTTAACACTAAAGAGCTGACCCTGAACCCTTAACCCTAGACCCTTAACCCTAGACGGCAGACCCTAGACCCTTAAACCTAGACCATTAACCGTAGACAGCAGACCCTAGACCCTTAACCCTAGACCCTTACCCCTAGACCCTTAACCCTAGACCTTTACCGTAGACAGCGGACCCTAGACCCTTAACCCTAGGCCCTTAATGCTAGACAATGGACCTTAGGCCTTTAACCCTAGACTACGGACCCTAGATCCTTAAAACTAGAACCTTAACCCTAGACAGCGGACCCTAGATAGAGGACCGTAGACCCTTAACCATAGACCCTTAACCCTAGACAGTTTACCCTAGACGCTTAACCCTAGAGAGCGGACCCTAGACCCTTAACCCTGGACCCATACCCCTAGACAGCAGATCCTAGACCCATAACCCTAGACCCTAGCCCCAGACAGCGGAACCTAGATGGTGGACCCTAGACCCTTAACCCTAGACACCGGATCCTAGACCCTTAACAATAGACAGCAGACCCAAGACCCTTAACCCTAAACCCTTAACCATAGATAGCGGACGCTAGACCCTTAACCCTATACCCTGAACCCTTGATAGCGGACCCTAGATCCTTAAACCTAGACCCTTAAACCTAGACGCTTAACTGTAGACGGTGGACCCTAGACTTTTAACCCTAGACCCTTAACCGTAGACATGGGACACTAGACCCTTAACCCTAGACCCTTAACCCTAGATAGCGGACCCTAGATAGAGGACCATAGACCCTTAACCCTAGACGCTTAACCCTAGACAGAGGACCCCAGACCTGTAACCCTAGAACCTTAACCTTAGACACTTAACTCTAGGCCCTTAACCCTAGAGAGTGGACCCTCAACCCTTAACCCAAGACAGGGGATCCTAGACACTTAACCCTAGATAGCGGACCCTAGACCCTTAACCCTAGAACCCTTAACCCTAGACAGCAGACCCTAGACCCATAACCTTAGACAGCGGACCCTAGACCTTTAACCCTAGACCCTTAAACCTAGACAGTGGACCCTAGAGACTTAATACTAGACCCCTAACCGTAGACCCTAAACCGTAGACAGCGGACCCTAGACCCTTAAACCTAGACAGAGGACCCAAGACCCTTAACCCTAGACACTTAACCGTAGACAGAGTTCCCTAGATCCTTAACCCTAGACCCTTAACCCTAGACCCTTAACCCTAGACCTTAACCGTAGACAGCGGACCCTAGACCCTTAACCCTCGACCCTTAACCCTAGACAGTATCCTAGACCCTTAAACCTAGACAGAGGACCCGAGACCCTTAACCCTAGACCCTTAACCCTAGACCCTTAACCCTAGACAGAGGACCCGAGACCCGTAACCCTCGACCCTTAACCCTCGACTCTTAACCCTAGACAGAGGACCCTAGACCCTTAAATGTAGACAGAGGACCCTAGATCCTTAAACGTAGACAGTGGGCCCTAGATCCTTAACACTAGACCCTTAACCCTAGACAGCGGACCCTAGACCCTTAACCCTAGACCCTTAATGCTAGACCATTAATCGTAGACAGCGGAACGTAGACCCTTAACCCTAGACCCTTAACCCTAGACAGGGGACCCTAGACCCTTAACCCTAGACCCTCAACCCTAGACAGTGGACCCTAGACCCTCAACCCTAGACAGTGTACCCTAGACCCTTAACCCTAGACAGCGAACCCTAGACGGTTAAACCTAGACAGCGGACCCTGGCCCCTAACCCTAGCCACTTAACCCTAGACAGCTGACCCTAGACCCTTAACCCTATACCCTTAAACCTAGACAGAGGACCCAAGAACCTTAACCCTAGACCCTTAACCGTAGACAGAGTACCCTAGATCCTTAAACCTAGACCCTTAACCCTAGACAGCAGACCCTAGATAGAGGACCGTAGACCCTTAACCATAGACCCTTAACCCTAGACAGCGAATCCTAGACCCTTAACCCCAGACCTTTAACCCTAGACCCTTAACCCTAGACAGCGGACCCTAGACCCATAACCCTAGACCCTTAACTCTAGACAGTGGACGCTTAACCCTTAACCCTAGACAGCAGACCCTAGACACTTAACCGTAGACAGCGGAACCTAGGTCCTTAACCCTAGACCCTTAACCCTAGACAAAGGACCCTAGACCCTTAACCCTAGACCCTTAACCCTAGACAAAGTACCCTAGAACCTTAAACCTACACCATTAACCCTAGAGAGCGGACCATAGAAGCTTAACCCTAAACCCTTAACCCAAGACACTTAACCCTAGACACTTAACCCTAGACCCTTAACCCTAGACCCTTCACCCTAGACAGCGGACCCTAGACCTTTAACCCTAGACCCTTAAAATTAGACAGCGGACTCTAGACCCTTCACCCTAGAACCTTAACCCTAGACAATAGACACTAGACCCTTAACCCTCGACCCTTAACCCTCGACCCTTAACCCTCGACCATTAACCCTAGACCCATAACCCTTTACAGCGGACCCTAGACACTTAACCATAGACCCTTAACCCTAGACAGCGGACCCTCAACCCTTAACCCTAGACATTGGATCCTAGACCCTTAACCCTAGATAGCGGACCCTAGACCCTTAACCCTAGACCCCTTAACCCTAAACAGCAGACCCTAGACCCATAACCTTAGACAGCGGACCCTAGACACTGGACCCTATACCCTTAAGCCTAGACCACAGAATCTTCACCCTTAACCCTAGACCCTTAATCCTAGACCGCGGACCCTAGACCCTTAACCCTAGACCGCAGACCCTAGACCCTTAACCCTAGACCGCGGACCCTAGGCCTTTAACCATAGACCCTTAACACTAGACCGAGGCCCCTAGACACTTAACCCTAGACCGGGGAACCTAGAGCGCCGACCCTAAACCGTGGACCCTAGACCACGGAGCCTAGACACATAACCCTAGACCATGGACCCTAGACCATTAAGCTTAGACCCTTCACCCTAGACCCTTAAACCTAGACGACGGACCCTACACTATGGACCCTTAAGCAGTTGACCCTAGACTCTTAACACTAGATCCTTAACCCTAACCGCGGACCCTGGAGCCTTAACCCTAGACCTTTAACCCTAGAACTTGGACCCTAGACTCTTAACTCTAGACCCTTAAACATAGACTACGGACCCTAGACCCTTCACCCTCGACCCTTAACACTTGACCCTTGACCCTTAACCCTAGACGTCAGATCCTATACCCTTAACCATAGACCCTTAACCCTAGACCTGGGACTCTAGACCCTTAACCCTATACTCATAATCCTTGTCCGCGGACCCTAGACCCTTAAACCTAGACCTCGGATCCTATACCCTTAACCCCAGACCCTTAACCCTAGACCTGGGACCCTAGACCCTTATCCCTAGACCCTTAACCCTAGACCGAGGACCCTAGATCCTTAAGCCTGGATCCTTAACCCTAGACCGCAGACCCTAGACCCTTAACCCTAGGCCGCGTACCTAAACGCTTAGATCCTGACCATAGACCCTAAAATACGGACCTTAGACCGAGGACCTTAGGCCCTTAACCCTAGACCCTTAACCTTAGACCACAGACCCTAGACTCTTAACTCTAGACCCTTAAACATAGACTACGGACCCTAGACCCTTCACCCTAGACCGTGGACCCTCGACCCTTAACCCTTGACATTTAACCCTAGACCTCAGATCCTATACCCTTAACCATAGACCCTTAACCATAGACTCGGGACTCTAGACCCTTTACCCTAGACTCTTAATCCTAGTCCGCGGACCCTAGACCCTTAACCCTAGACCAAGACCCCTAGACCCTTAACCCTAGAGCGCGAACCCTAAACCGTGGACCCTTGACCATGGAGCCTAGACACTTAACCCTAGACCGTGGACCCTGGACCATTAAGCCTAGACCCTTAACCCTAGACCGCGGACCCTGGACCGCCACCGAGACCATGGACAACGGACTGCTGACCCTAGACCCTTAACCCTAGACAGAGGACCCTATATCCTTAACCCTAGACCCTTAACCCTACACCTCAGATCCTGTACACTTAACTGTAGACAACCCTAGACCTGGGACGCTAGACCCTTAACCCTAGACCACGGACCCTAGACCTTTAACCCTAGAACCTTAACCCTAGACTGAGGCCCCTAGACCCTTAACCATAGAGCGTGGACCCTAGAGAGCGGACCCCAAACCGTGGACCCTAGACCACAGAGCCTAGACACTTAACCCTAGACCGTGGACCCTAGACTCTTAACCGTACACCTCGGATCCTATACCTTTAACCGTAGACCATTAATCCTAGACCCAGGACACTTGACCCTTAACCCTAGACCCTTAAACCCTGACTGGGGACCCTAGACCACGGACCCCAGACCACAGACACTAGACCCTTAACCCTAGACCATGGACCCTAGAACGCGGACCCTAGATCCTTAAGCCTAGACCATGGACCCTAGACCCTTAACAGTAGACTCTTAATCCTAGACCCTTAACCCCTGACTGGGGATCCTAGAACCTTAACCCTAGACAGCGGACACTACACCGTTAACCCTAGACCAAAAAACCTAGACATTTAACCGTAGACCCTTAACAATATAGTGTGGACCCTCGAGCCTTAAACCTAGACCCTTAACCCTACACCACGGACCGTAGACCCTTAAGCCTAGACCCTTAACACTAGAACGTGGAGCCTAGACCCTTAAGACTAGACGGTGGACCCTAGACCCTTAACCCTAGACCGCAGACCCTAGACCACGGACCCTAGACCCATAACCCTAGACCCTTAACGCTAGACCACAGACCCTAGACCCTTAATCCTAGACCGTGGACACTAGACCCTTAACCCTGCACCCCTGACCCTAGACCCTTAACCTTAGACCATTAACCCTAGACCCTTAACTCTATTCTGCGGGCCCTAAACCCTTAACCCTACACCGCAGACCCTAGACCCTTAACCCCTGACCCTTAAACCCTGACTGGGGACCCTAGACCACGGACCCCAGACCGCAGACACTAGACCCTTAACCCTGGACCCCTGACCCTAGACCCTTAATCTTAGACCCTTAACCCTGGACCCTTAACGCTACAGCCTTAACCCTAGACTGCGGACCCTAGACCATTAACCCTGGACCCTTAACCCTAGACCACAGACCCTAGACCCTTAACCCTAGACCCTTAAACGCTGACTGGGGACCCTAGACCACAGACTTCAGACCGCAGACACTAGACCCTTAACCCTGGACCCCTGACCCTAGACCCTTAACCTTAGACCCTTAACACTAGACCCTTAACCCTAGACCCTTAACGCTAGAGCCTTAACCCTAGACTGCGGACCCTAGACCATTAACCCCTGACCGGGGACCCCAGACCACGGACCCCAGACCGCGGACATTACATACTAAAGCCTATACCGTGGACCCAGACCGCGGACCATAGATCCTTAACCCTATACCCTTAAGCATAGACCATTAACCCTACAGCGTGAACCCTAGACTGCGGACCCTAGACCCTTAACCCTAGACCGCGGACCCTAGACCATGGTCCCTAGACCTTTAACTGTAGACCGTGGACCCTGGACACTTAACCCTGGACCCTTAACCCTAGACCACAGACCCTAGACCCCTAAGCATAGACCCTTAACCTTAGACCACAGACCCTAAACCCTTAACCCTAGATGGCGGACCCTACACCATTAAGCCTAGACCGCAGGACCTAGACCCTTAACCCTAGACCCTTAACCGTATAGTGTGGACTCTAGACTCTTAACCCTAGACCCTTAACCCTAGGGTGTGGGCGATAAACCCTTAACCCTACACCGTGGACCCTAGACCCTTACCGCTAGAAGGCAGACCATAGACTCTCAACCCTAGACCCTTAAACCCTGACTGGGGACCCCAGACCACAGACCCCAGACCGCGGAAACTATACCGTTAACCATACACCCTTAACCCTAGATTGTGGAACCTTGACCACGAATCCAAGACTGTGGACACCAGACCGTTAACCCTAGACCGCGGACACTAGACCCTTAACCATATATTGTGGACCCTAGACCCATAACCCTAGACCCTTAACCCTACACAGCAGACAATAGACAGCAGACCCTTAACCCTTAAACCTAGACAGCGGACCCTAGAAACTTAACCATAGACAGCGGACCCTAGACCCTTAACCCTAGACCCTTGACTCTGGCCACTTAACTCCAGCCACTGGACCCAAGATGCTAGACCCTGGAGCCTCAGCACTTAAGTCCAGACCCTAGATCCGTAACTCTACACCCTTAAGCCTACAGCCTAAACCCTAGACACTAGACCCTAGAAACTGGACCATAGACACTGGAGGCTAGATCATAGACCCTTGATCTTGGGCACTTAATGCCACACCCTAGACCCTTAACACTAGACTCTTAAGCCTACAGATAAACCCTAGACACTAGACACTGGACCCTGTGCACTTAACTCCAGACTCTATACCCTTAACTCTAGACCCTTAAGCCTACAGCCTAAACCTTAGACACTGCACACTGGACCCTACACGGTAGACAACGAACCCTAGATACTAAGCCCTAGACGCTAGACCCTTGACCCTGGGCACTTAACTCTAGACCCTAGACCTTTAAGCCTACAGCCTAAACCCTAGATCCTACAGCATTGACCCTGGGCACATAACTCCAGACCGCACACCCTGAAGCTCACAGCCTGAAACCTAGACACTACACCCTACACACATAACCCAAGACACTAAAAACTAAACCCTAGACACTGGGAACTAAACTCCAGACCATAGACCCATAACTCTACACGTTTAAGCCAACAGCATAAACCCTAGACACTGGACCCTTAACCCTAGATACAAAACCCTAGACTCTAGACACTTAAGGCTACATCCTAAGCCCTAAACATTAGATACTGGACCCTACATACTTGACCCTTGACCCTAGGCACTTAACTCTGCACCCTGGACACTGAACCCTAGACCCTTAAGCCTACAGCCTTAACCCTAGACACTAGAACCTAGACACTGAACCCTTGATCCTGGGCACTAAACTCCAGAACCTACACCCTTAACTGTAGACTCTTAAGCCTACAGCCTAAACCCTAGACCCACAACAATGGACCCTCTACCTTTAAGCCTACACACTAAAGGCTCGACGCTTGACCCTTCTGACTTAAATCCAGACCCTAGACCTGTAACTGTAGATGCTGAAGCTTACAGCCTAAACCCTAGACACTGCACTCTATAAACTGGAGGCTAGACCCTAGAGCCTTGACCCTGGTGACTTAAATCCAGACCCTAGACCTGTAACTCTACACCCTTAAGCCCACAGCCTAAACCCTAGACACTAAATCTTATAACATCAAGTCTTTACCCTAGATTCTAAACCCTAGATCCTATAGCCTTGACCATGCGCACGAAACTCCAGAACCTAGACCCTTAACCCTAGGCCTTAAGCCCACAACCTAAACCCTAGACACTGGACCTTAGACTCTATCCTCTTGACCCTGGGCACTTAAAGCCAGAACCTAGACACGTAACTCTAGACCCTTAAGCTTACAGCCTAAACTGTAGACACTAGGCGCTAGATAATGGACACTAGAGACTGGACACTGGACCCTTAATCCTAGATTATAAACCCTAGATGCTAGACGCTTGACCCTGGGCACTTAACTCCAGACCCTAGACCCTTAAGCCTATAGCCTAAACCCTGGACGCTGGACCCTTAATCGTAATTACTAAACCCTAAATGCTAGAACCTTGACCCTGGGCACTTATTTCCAGACCCTGGACCCTTAAGCCTACAGCCTAAACTCTAAACCCTAGATCCTGGACAATAGACACCGAACCTTAGACCCTTGACCCTGGGTACTTAACTACTGACCCTGGACGTTTAAGCCTACAGCATAAACTTTAGACACTGAACCATAGACTCTAGACCCTTGACCAAGGGCAATTAACTCCAGACCCTAGACCTGTAACTGTAGACCCTGAAGCCTACAGCCTAAACCCTAGACATTAGAAACTGGACCATAGACACTGGAGGCTAGATCATAGACCCTTGATCTTGGGTACTTAATGCCACACCCTAGACCCTTAACACTAGACTCTTAAGCCTACAGATAAACCCTAGACACTGGACATTAGACCCTGTGCTCTTAACTCCAGACTCTATACCCATAACTCTAGACCCTTAAGCCTACAGCCTAAACCCTGGACCCTAGATACTAAACCCTAGTCCCTAGACCCTTAAGCCTACAGCCTAAAACCTAGACACTGGACCCTAGACACTAGACCCTTGACCCTGGGCACTTAACTCCAGACCATAGATCTGTAACTCTACACTCTTAAGCCTACAGCATAAGCCTAGACACTGGTCCCTACACACTGATCCCTAGACCATTAATCCTGGGCACTGAACTCCAGATCCTAGAACTGTATTTTCAGGTCCTTAAGGCTACAGCCTAAACCCTAGACACTACACCCTATACACTGCACCCTAGATCCTTAAGCCTACTTACTAAATACTAGACCCTAGAGCCTTGACCCTGGGCACTTAACTCCACACCCTAGACTCATAACTCTAGACCCTTAAGCCTACAGACAAACCCTAGACCCTTGACTCTGGCCACTTAACTCCAGACACTCAACACTTAACCCTAGACCCTTAAGTCAACAGTCTAAACATTAGACAGTAAACCCTAGACACTGAATCCTCGACCTTTACAACAAGGTACTATACCCTAGACCCTTAAACCTGGATACTCAACTCCAGACCCTGAACCCATAACTCTAGATCATTAAGCCTACAGCCTAAACCCTAGATCCTACAGCATTGACCCTGGGCACATAACTCCAGACCGCACACCCTGAAGCTCACAGCCTGAAACCTGGACACTACACCCTACACACATAACCCAAGAGACTAAAAACTAAACCCTAGACGCTGGGCACTAAACTCCAGACCATAGACCCGTAACTCTACACGCTTAAGCCTACAGCATAAACCCTAGACCCTAGACACTGGACCCTGGGCCCTTAACCCTAGATACAAAACCCTAGACTCTAGACACTTAAGGCTACATCCTAAGCCCTAAACATTAGACACTGGACCCTACATACTTGACCCTTGACCCTAGGCACTTATCTCCTCACCCTGGACACTTAAGCCTAGACCCTTAAGCCTACAGCCTAAACCCTAGACACTAGAACCTAGACACTGGACCCTTGACCCTGGGCACTAAACTCCAGAACCTACACCCTTAACTGTAGACCCTTAAGCCTACAGCCTAAACCCTAGACACTGGACCCTAGATGCTAGAGCCTTGACCCTGGGCACTGAACTCCAGACCCTAGACCGTTAACTCTAGACCTTAGACCTGTAACTCTACACCCTTAAGCCCACAGCCTAAACCCTAGACACTAAATCCTATAACCTCAAGTCTTTACCCTAGATTCTAAACCCTAGACCCTTGACCCTGGTGACTTAACTCCAGACCCCAGACGCCTAACTCTGACTGTTAAGCCTACAGCCTAAACCCTAGACACTGGACCCCAGACGCTAGACCCTTGAGCCTCAGCACTTAACTCCAGACCCTAGATCCATAGCTCTACACCCTTAAGCCTACAGCCTAAAGCCTAGACACTGGACCCTACACACTGGTCCCTAGACCCTCAATCCTGGGCACCGAATTCCAGACCCTAGAACTGTAACTCTAGGTCCTTAATCCTACAGCCTAAACCAGAGACACTGGACCCCAGACACTGGACACTTGATTGAGGGCAGTTAACTCCCAACCGTAGACCCTTAAGCCTCCAGCCTATACTCTAGACACTTAACCCTAGATACTAAACCATAGACCCTAAATCCTTGTCCCCGGGCACATAACTCCAGACCCTACACTTATAACTATAGACCTTTATGCCTACAGTCTAAACCTTAGACCCTCCTACACACTGCACGCTACATACTAAACCCTAGACCCTTGACCCTGGGCACTTAACGACAAACCCTGGACCTTTAAGCCTACAGCCTAAACTTTAGACACTGGACCCTAGTCGCTAGACCATTGACCCTGGGCTTTTAATTCCAGACCCTAGACCCTTAAGCCTACAGCCTAAAACCTAGACACTAGACTGGAGACACGGGACTCTAGACCCTTGACCCTGGGCACTTAAGTCCAGACCCTAGACCCGCAGCTCTAGACAGTTAAGATTACAGCCTAAACTCTAGTCCCTTAAGCCTGCAGCCTAAACCCTAGGCACTGGCCCTAGACACTGGACTCTTGAACACAGGTGAATAACTCCATACCATAAACCCATAAGCATACAGCCTAAACCCTAGATCCTTGACCCTGGGCACTTAACTCCACACCCTAGACCCTTAAGACCACAGCCTAAACCCTAGACACTGGACCATAGATACGGGACCATAGACACTGGACCCCATACCATAGAGCCTTCATCTTAGGCAATTAACTCCAGACTCTAGACTCTTAACCTTACAGCCTAGACCCTAGACACTGGACCCTAGACACTGGATCCTACTTACTAAACCATAGACCCTGGGCACTTAACTCCAGACACAAGACCCTAGACCCTTGACTCTGGCCACTTAACTCCAGTCCCTAGACCCTTAACTCTAGACCCTTAATCCCACAGCCTAAACCCTAGACACTAGACTCTAGACACTGTACCCTAGACCCTTCATCCTGGGCACTGAATTCCAGAGCCTAGACCTGTAATTCTAGACCCTTAAGCATACAGCCTAAAGCCTAGACACCGGACCCTCGACACTGGACCCTTGATCCTGGGCATGGAACTCCAGACCCTAGACCCGTAATCCTAGTCCCTTAAGCCTCCAGTCAAACTCTAGATTTTGGACCCTAAACACTCGACCCTTGACCCTGGGTCCTTAACTCCAGACCCTAGACCCTTAAGCGTACAGCCTAAACCCTAGACACTGGACCATAGACACTAGACCCATGACCCTGGGCACTGAACTCCAGACCGTAGAGCTTTAACCCTAGACCCTTAAGCCTACAGCCTAAACCCTAAACACTGGACCCTAGATACTGCAGCCTAGACACTAGAGCCTTGACCCTGGCAATTGAACTCCAGACCCTAGACCCTTAAATCTAGACACTTAAGCCTACACCCTAAAACCTAGACACTAGACTCTAGAAACTGGACACTGGACCCTAGACTCTTCATCCTAGATATTAAACCCTAGATGCTAAACCCTTGACCCTGGGCACTTATCTCCAGACCCCAGATGCGTAACTCTAGACCCTTAAGCCTGCGGTCTAAACCCTAGACACTACACGCTAGACCCTGGACCATAGACACTGGACCGTTGACCCTGGTAACTTAACTCCAGACTCGAAACCCGTCACCTTAAGCCTACATCAGAAGCCCTTGATACTGGACACTGGACCCTTACTCCTAGATACTAAACCCTAGACTCTGGACCCTTGACCCTGGGCACTTAACTCCAGACCCTAGACCTTTAAGCGTATGGCCTAAACGCTTGACACTGGACCCTTACTCCTAGATACTAAACCCTAGACGCTAGACCCTTGGGCCTGGGCAGTTATCTCCAGACCCCAGCCGCCAAACTCTAGACCCTTAAGGCTGCGGTCTACACCCGAGACCCTTGGCACTGGACACTAATCTCTAGACCCCAGATGCCAAAATCTAGACCCTTAAGTCTACAGTCTAAACCCTAAACACTAAACCCTAGACACTGGACAATAGTCACTGGACCGTTGACCCTGGTCACTTAACTCCAGACTCAAAACCCCTAACCCTAGCTCCGTAAGCCTACATCATAAATCCTAGACACTGGACGCTGGACCCTTAATCCTAGATAGTAAACTCTAGATGCTAGACCCTTGACCCTGGGCACTTAACTCCAGAACGTAGACCCTTAAGCCTACAGCCTAAACCCTAGACACTGGACACTTAATCCTAGGTACTAAATCCTAGACGCTAGAGCCTTGAGCCTGGGCAGTTATCTGCAGACCCCAGACGCTTAATTCTAGACTCTTAAGCCTACAGCCTAGAACCTAGACAGTAGACTATAGTCACTGGACACTACACACTGGACCACAGACCCTTAATCCTAGATACTAAACCCTAGATGCTAAACCGTTTGCACTGGGCACATCTCCAGACCCCAGACACCTAACTCTAGACCCTTAAGTCTACGGTCTAAACCCTAGACACTACACCCTAAACACTGGAACATAGACACTGGACCGTTGACCCTGGTCACTTAACTGCAGACTCGAAACCCTTAACCCCAAGACCCTTAAGCCTACATCATAAACTCTAGACACTGGACACTGGACCCTTAATCCTAGATACTAAACTCTAGATTCTAGACCCTTGACTCCGGGCACTTAACTCCAGACCGTAGACCCTTAAGCCTACAGCCTAAACCCTAGACAATGGACACTGGACCCTTACTCCTAGATACTATACCCTAGGCGCTAGACCCTTGAGCCTGGGCAGTTATCTCCAGACCCCAGACACCAAACTCTAGACCCTTAAGGCTGCACTCTAAACCCGAGACACTACACCCAAGACACTGGACCATAGGCCATAAACACTACACCCTGGACTCTACACCCTGGACACTACACCCTATACACTACACCCTAGACAGTGGACCATCGACACTGGACCATTGACCCTGGTTACTTAACTCCAGACTCGAAACCCTTAAACCTAGACTCTTAAGCCTACATCATAAACCCTAGACGCTGGACACTGGACCCTTAATCCTAGATACGAAACCCTAGACGCTGGACCCTTGACCCTGGGCACATATCTCCAGACCCCAGACGCCTAACTTTAGACCCTTAAGGCTGCGGTCTAAACCCTGGACACTACAGTCCAGGAGTTAAGTGACCAGGGTCAACGGTCCAATGTCTATGGTCCAGTGTCTAGGGTGTAGACCGTAGGCTTAAGGGTCTAGAGTTTTGCGTCTGGTGTCTGGAGATAAGTGCCCATGGTCAAGGGTCTAGCGCCTAGGGTTTAGTATCTAGGATTAAGAGTCTAGGGTCCAGTGTCTAGTGCCCAGGGTCAAAGGTTTAGTGTCTAGGTTTTAGGCTGTAGGCTTCAGGGTCTAGTGTTAAGGGTCTAGGGTCTGGAGATAAGTGCCCAGGTTCAAGGGCCTAGGGTCTAGGGTTTAGTATCTAGGATTAAGGGTCCAGTGTCCAGTGCCTAGGGTTTATGATGTAGACTTAAGGGTCTAAGGTTAAGGGTTTTGAGTCTGGAGTTAAGTGACCAGGGTCAACGGTCCAGTGTCTAGCGTGTAGTGTCTAGGGTGTAGTGTCTAGGGTTCAGACCGCAGGCTTAAGGGTTTCGAGTCTGGAGTTAAGTGACCAGGGTCAATGGTCCAGTGTCTAGTGTGTAGTGTCTAGGGTTTAGACCGTAGGCTTAAGGGTCTAGAGTTAGGGGTCTGGGGTCTGGAAATAAGTGCCCAGTGTCAAGGCTCTAGCGTCTAGGATTTAGTATCTAGGATTAAGGGTCCAGTGTCTAGGGTTTAGGCTGTAGGCTTAAGGGTCTAGGGTCTGCAGTTAAGTGCCCCGGATCAAGGGTCCAGCGTCTAGGGTTTAGTGTCTAGTGTCCAGTGTCTAGTGTCCAGTGTCTAGGTTTCAGACCGTAGACTTAAGGGTCTAGAGTTACGCGTCTGGGGTCTGTAGATAAGTTCCCAGAGTCAAGGGTCTAGCCTGTAGGGTTAAGTATCTAGGATCAAGGGTCCAGTGTTCAGTGTCTAGGGTTTATGATGTAGGCTTAAGGGTCTAGGGTTAAGGGTTTCGAGTCTGGAGTTAAGTGACCAGGGTGTACGGTTCAGCGTCTAGGGTGTAGTGTCCAGGGTTTTATACCGGAGGTCTAAGGTTCTAGAGTTAGGCGTCTGGGGTCTGGAGACAAGTTATCAGGTTCAAGGGTCTAGCATCTAGGGTCTATTATCTAGGATTAAAGGTACAGTTTCTAGGGTTTAGGCTGTAGGCTTAAGGGTCTAGGGTCTTGAGTTAAGTGTGCAGGGTCAACGGTCTAGCGTCTATGGTTTGGAATCTAGGATTAAGAGGTCTAGTATCTAGTGTCTAGTGTCCAGTGTCTGAAGTCTAGTGTCCATGTTTAAGGCTGTAGGCTTAAGGGTCTAGAGTCTGGAGTTCAGTGCCCAGGATCAAGGCTCTAGTGTCTAGGGTCCAGTGTCTAGGGTTTATGATGTAGGCGTATGAGTCAAGGGTGTAAAGTTAAGTGCCCAGGGTCAAGGGTCTTACGACTAGGGTTTAGTATCTAGGATTAAGGGTCTAGAGTCTAGTGTCCAGTGTCTAAAGTCTATTGTGTAGGTTTTAGACTGTAGTCTTAAGGGTCTAGAGTCTGGTGTCTGGGTTCTGGAGATAAGTGCCCAGGGTCAAGGGTCTAGCGTCTAGAGTTTAGTATCTAGGATTAAGGGTCCAGTGTATAGGGTTTAAGCTGCAGGCTTAAGGGTCTACGGAGTGGAGTTAAGTTGCCAGGGTCAAGGGTCCAGGGTCTAGGGTTTAGTATCTAGGATTAAGGGTCCAGTGTCCAGTGTCTAGGGCTTATGATGTAGGCTTAAGGGTCTAGGGTTAAGGGTATCGAGTCTGGAGTTAAGTGACCAGGGTCAATGGTCCAGTGTCTATGTTCCAGTTTCTAGGGTGTAGTGTCTAGGGTTTAGACCATAGACTTAAGGGTCTAGAGTTAGGCATCTGGAGTCTGGAGATAAGTGCCCAATGTCAAGGGTCTAGCATCTAGGGATTAGTATCTAGGATTAAGGGTCTATGGTCCAGTGTCTAGGGTTTAGGCTGTAGGCTTAGTGGTCAAGGGTCTGGAGTTAAGTTCCCAGGGTCAAGGGTCCAGCGTCTAGAGTTTAGTATCTAGGATAAAGGGTCCAGGGTCCAGTGTCTAGGGTTTATGATGTAGGGTTAAGGGTTTTGAGTCTGGAGTTAAGCGACCAGGGTCAACGGTCCAGTGTCTCGGGTGTAGTGTCTAGGATGTAGTGTCCAAGGTTTAGACCACAACTTTAAGGGTCTAGAGTTAGGCGTCTGGGGTCTGGAGATAAGTTCCCAGGGTCAAGGGTCTAGCATCTAGGGTTTAGTATCTAGGATTAAGGGTCCACTGTCTAGGTTTTATGATGTAGCCTTAAGGGTCTAGGGTCTAGAGTTAAGTGCCTGGTGTCAAGGGTCTAGCATCTATGCTTTAGTATCTAGGATTAAGGATGTAGTGTCCAGTGTCTAAAGCCTAGTGTATAGGGTTTAGACTGTAGGCTTAAAGGGTCTAGAGTTAGGCGTCTGGGGTCTGGAGATAAGTTATCAGGGTCAAGGGTCTAGCATCTAGGGTTTAGTTTCTAGGAGTAAGGGTCTAGGGTCCAGTGTTTAGAGCCCAGTGTCTAGAGTCTACTGCCTTGGTTCTAGGCTGTAGGCTTAAGGGTCTAGATTTAGGCATCTGGGGCCGGGAAATAAGTGCCCAGGGTCAAGGCTCTAGCGTCTAGGGTTTAGTATCTAGGATTAAGGGTCCAGTGTCCAGTGTCTAGGGTTTAGGCTGTAGGCCTAAAGGTCTAGGGTCTGGATTACGTGCACAGGGACAAGGGTCTAGCGTTTATGGTTTGGTATCTAAGATTAAGGGTCTAGTGTCAAGTGCCTAGGTTTTAGTCTGTAGGCTTAAGAGTCTAGAGTTAGGCGTCTGGGGTCTGGAGATAAGTGCCCAGGGTCAAGGGTCTAGCGTCTACGGTTTAGTCTCTAGGATTAAGGGTCTAGGGTCCAGTGTCTAGTGTCCAGTGTCTAGAGTCTAGTATCTAGGTTTTAGGCCGTAGGCTTAAGGGTCTAGAATTAAGGGTCTAGTGTGTGAAGTTCAGTGCCCAGGATCAAGGCTCTAGTGTCTAGGGTCCACTGTCTTGGGTATATGATGTAGACTTAAGTGTCTA
This sequence comes from Apus apus, assembly GCF_020740795.1. Lineage (NCBI taxonomy): Eukaryota > Metazoa > Chordata > Aves > Apodiformes > Apodidae > Apus > Apus apus. Next base: position 37,940,538 of record NC_067285.1, on the reverse strand, counting down.
GGGTCTCAAATTAAGTGCCCAGGGTCAAGGGTCTAGCATCTAGAGTTTAGTATCTAGGATTAAGGGTCCAGTATCCAGTGTCTAGGGTTTATGATGTAGGCTTAAGGGTCTAGGGTCTGGAGTTAAGTGCCCCTGGATCAAGGGTCCAGCGTCTAGGGTTTAGTATCTAGGATTAAGGGTCTAGTGTCCAGTGTCTAGTTTCCAGTGTCTAGAGTCTAGTGTCTAGGTTTTAGAACGTAGACTTAAGGGTCTAGAGTTAGGCATCTGGGGTCTGTAGATAAGTTCCCAGGGTCAAGCATATAGAGTCTAGTGTTTAGTATCTAGGATTAAGCGTGCAGTATCTAGGGTTTAGGCTGTAGGCTTAAGGGTCTAGAGTTAGGGGTCTGGGGTCTGGAAATAAGTGCCCAGTGTCAAGGCTCTAGCGTCTAGGGTTTAGTATCTAGGATTAAGTGTTCAGGGTTTAGGCTGTAGGCCTAAAGGTCTAGGGTCTGGAGTTAAGTGCCCAGGGTTAAGGGTCTAGCGTCTAGAGTTTAGTATTTAGGATTAAGAGTCCAGTGTCTAGGGTTTATGATGTGGGCTTAAGGGTCTAGGGTTAAGACTTTTGAGTCTGGAGTTAAGTGACCAGGTTCAACGTCCAGTGTCTATGGCCCAGTGTCTAGGGTGTAGTGTCTAGGGTTTAGACTGCAGGCTTTAGGGTCTAGAATTAGGCGTCTGGGGTCTGGAGATTACTGCCCAGAGTCAAAGGTCTAGGGTCTAGAGTTTAGTATCGAGGTTAAGCGTCTAGGGTCCAGTGTCTAGTGTCTACGTTCTTGGCTGTAGGCTTAAGGGTCTAGAGTTAAGAGTCTAGGGTCTGCAGTTCAGTGCTCAGGATCTAGTCTCTAGTGTCCAGTGTCTAGGGTTTATCCTGTAGGCTTAAGGGTCTAGGGTTAGGAGTTATGTGCCCGGGTTCAAGGGTCACCAGACACCAGACCAGAGACACTGGACCCTAGGCCATTAACCCTAGACACTAAACCCCAGGCCCTACAGCCTTAACCCTACGCCTTTTACGCTACAAGTTTTACACTAGCATATCAACCCTAGAATCTAAATGCTTGGTCTTATTCCTAGATCATAGACCTTAGACTCTTTACCCTAGACACTAAACTTTAGACCCTTAAGCCTACAGTGTAAACCCTAGAGCCTTGACCCAAGGCCCTTAAGCCTAGATACTAAACCCTAGAACCTACAGCCTAAACCCTAGGCCTTTTACTCTAGACATTTACACTAGAACCTTAACCCTCAACTCTAAATGCTTGGCCCTTATTCCTAGGCAGCAGACCTTTGACTCTTTACCCGAGACCCCACACCCTTGAGCAGGGACACTTAACTGCAGAATTTAGACCCTTAACCCTAGACTCTAAACTCTAGATCCTTGAGCCTACAACCTAAACCCTAGACACTTGACCATAGACCCTTAATCCTATATACTAAACTCTAGACCCTAGAGCCTTAACCCTAGGCTTTTTACGCTAGATGTTTTACAATAGCATCTCAACCCTAGACTCTAAATGCCTGGCCTCATTCCTAGACCGTTGTCCTTAGACTCTTTACCCTAGACCCTTAACCCTAGATGCTAAACTTAATCCTACAGCCTAAACCCTTGACACGAGACCATAGACACGGGATCCTAGGCCCTTAACCCTAGATACTAAACCCTAGAACCTACAGCCTTTACCCTAGGCCTTTTAATCTAGACATTTACACTAGAAGCTTAACCCTAGGCTCTAAATGCTTGGCCCTTATTCCTAGACTGTAGACCTTTGACTCTTTACCCTAGACCCTACACCCTTGACCAGGGACGCTTAACTTCAGAACTTAGACCCTTAACTCTAGACTCTAAACTCTAGATCCTTAAGCCTACAGCCTAAACCCTAGACACTAGACTCTAGGCCCTTAACCCTAGATACTAAACCCTAGAGCCTTAACCCTAGGCCTTTTTGTCTAGACATTTACGCTAGAAGCTTAACCCTAGGCACTAAATGCTTGGCCCTTATTCCTAAACAGTAGACCTTTGACTCTTTACCCTAGACCCTACACCCTTGACCATGGATACTTAACTGCCGACCTTAGACCCTTAACCCTAGACTTTAAACTGTAGACCCTTAAACCTACAGCCTAAACCCTAGACACTAGACCCTAGAGACTGGACCCTAGGCCCTTAACCCTAGATACTAAACCCTAGAAGGTACAGCCTTAACCCTAGCCCTTTTACTCTAGACGTTTACACTAGAAGCTTAACCCTAGACTGCAAATACTTGGCCTTGGTCTAGGGTCTGTAGTTAAGTGCCCAGGTTTAAGGCTCGAGGGTCTAGGGTTTAGTATCTAGGGTTAAGATTCTAGGGTCCAGTGTCTAGATTCTAGTGTCTCAGGTTTAGGCTGTAGGGTTATGGGTCTAGAGTTATGGGTCTAGGTTCTGGAGTCGAGTGCCCAGGGTCAAGGCTCTACAGTCTAGGGTTTAGTTTCTAGTGGAAAGGGTCTAGGGTCTACGGTTTAGGCTGTGGGCTTAAGGGTCTATGTTTAAGGATCTAGGGTCTGGAGTTAAGTGCCGAGTGTTTAGGGTCTTTGGTCTAGGGTCCAGTTTCTAGAGTCCAGAGTCTAGGGTCTACTGTCTAGGGTTTAGGCTATATACTTCAAGGTCTAAATTTACGGGTCTAGGGTCTGGAGTTAAGTGCCCATGGCCAAGGTTCTAGGTTCTAGGGCTTAGTATCTAGGGTTAAGAGTCTAGGGTTTGGAGTTTAGGCTGTGGGCTTAGGGGTCTACTGTTAAGGGTCTAAGGTCTGGAGTTAAGTGCCCCGGGTGAAGGGTCCAGTGTCTACGGTCCAGCATCTAAGGTTTAGGCTGTACGCTTAAAGGTCTAGTGTTACAGGTCTAGGTTCTCACTTAAGTGCCCATGGACAAGGCTCTAGTGTCTAGGGTTTAGTATTAAGTGACCAGGGTTAAGGGTCTAAGGTCCAGGGTCCAGTGTCTAGGGTCTACTGTCCAGGGTTTAGGCTGTACGCTTCAGGGTCTAAATTTATGGGTCTAGGGTCTGGAGTTAAGTGCCCATGGTCAAGGTTCTAGGTTCTAGGGCTTAGTATCTAGGGTTAAGAGCCTAGGGTTTGGAGTTTAGGCTGTGGACTTAGGGGTCTACTGTTAAGGGTCTAGGGTCTGGATTTAAGTGCCCAAGGTTAAGGTTCTAAGGGACTAGGGTCCAGTGTCTAGGGTCCAGCGCCTAAGGTTTAGGCTGTACTCTTAAAGGTCTAGTGTTACAGGTCTAGGGTCTCACTTAAGTGCCCATGGACAAGGCTCTAGGGTCTAGGGTTTAGTATTAAGTGCCCAGGGCTAAGGGTCCAGTGTCTAGGGTCTAGTGTCTAAGGTTTAGGCTGTAGGGTTAGGCATCTGGAGTTATGGGTCTAGGTTCTGGAGTCGAGTGCCCAGGGTCAAGGCTCTACAGTCTAGGGTTTAGTATCTAGGGGAAAGGGTTTAGGGTATAGGGTTTAGGCTGTGGGCTTAAGGGTCTATGGTTAAGGATCTATGGTTTGGAGTTAAGTGCCCAGAGTCGAGCATCTAGGGTCTAGGGTTTTGTATCTAGCATTAAGGGTCTAGTGTCTAGGGTTTAGACTGTAGGATTAAAGGTCTAGACTTATGGGTCTAGGGTCTGGAGTTAAGTGCCCAGTGTTAAGGGTCTATGGTCTAGTGTCTAGGGTCCAGAGTCTAGGGTCTACTGCCTAGGGTTTAGGCTGTACGCTTCAAGGTCTAAATTTACGGGTTTAGGGTCTGGAGTTAAGTGCCCATGGTCAAGGTTCTAGGTTCTAGGGCTTAGTATCTAGGGTTAAGAGCCTATGGTTTAGAGTTTAGGCTATGGGTTTAAGTGTCTACTGTTAAGGGTCTAGGGCCTGGAGTTAAGTGCCCAAGGTTCAGGTTCTAAGGGACGAGTGTCCAGTGTCTAGGGTCCAGTGTCTAGGGTTTAGGCTGTAGGCTTAAGGGTCTAAAGTTATGGCTGTAGGGTCTGGAGTTTATTGCCCAGGGTCAAGGCTCTAGGGTATATCGTTTATTATCTAGGGTCTACGGTCCAGGGTCTAATGTTTAGTCTGTGGTCTTAAGGTTCTAGAGTTACAGGTCTAGGGTCCAGAGTTAAGTGCCCAGAGTCAAGGCTATATGGGCTACGTTTAGTATCTAGGGTTAAGGGTCTAGGGTCTAGGGTTTAAGCTATGAGCTTAAGTGTCTAGTGTTAAGGGTCTAGTGTCTGTAGTTAAGTCCCCAGGGTTAAGGCTCAAGGGTCTAGGGTTTAGTATCTAGGGTTAAGATTCTAGAGTCTAGTGTCTAGGGTTTAGGCTGTAGGGTTAGGGGTCTAGAATTAGGGGTCTAGGTTCTGGAGTCGAGTGCCCAGGGTCAAAGCTCTACGGTCTAGGGTTTAGTATCTAGCGTTAAGGTTCTAGGGTCTAGGGTTTAGGCTGTAGGGTTAGGGGTCTAGAGTTAGGGGTGTAAGGTCTGGAGTTAAGTGCCCAGGGTCAAGGCTCTAGGGTCTAGGGGTTAGTATCTAGAGTCTACGGTCCAGGGTCTACTGTTTAGACTGTGGTCTTAAGGTTCTAGATTTACAGGTCTAGGGTCCAGAGTTGTGTGCCCAAGGTCAAGCGTCTAGGGTTTTGTATCTAGTGTTAAGGGTCTAGGGTCTACAGTTTAGTTTCTAGTCTTAAAGATATAGAGTTATGTGTCTAGGGTCTGGAGTTAAGTGCCCAGGGTCAAGGCTCTAGGGTCTAGGATCCAGTGCAAGGGTCTATGGTCTAAGGCTTAGGCTGTAAGCTTAAAGGTCTGAAGTTATGTGTGTAGGGTCTGGTGTTAAGTGCCCAGGGACAAGTCTCTAGGATCTAGGTTTTAGTATCTAGGGTCTAGGGTCCGGTCCAGTGTCTAGTGTATAGTGTGCAGGATTTAGGCTGTAGGCTTAAGGGTCTAGAGTTATGGGCCTGGGGTCTCTAGTTAAGTGCCCACGTTAAGGCTCAAGGGTCTAGGGTTTAGTATCTAGGGTTAAAGGCCTAGGGTCCACTGTCTAGGTTCTAGTGTCTAGGGTTTAGGCTGTAGGATTAAAGGTCTAGAGTTATGGGTCTAGGGTCTGGAGTTAAGTGCCCAGTGTTAAGGGTCTTTGGTCTAGGGTCCAGTTTCTAGGGTCCAGAGTCTAGGGTCTACTGTCTAGGGTTTAGTCTGTACACTTTAAGGTCTAAATTTATGGGTCTAGGGCCTGGAGTTAAGTGCCCATGGTAAAGGTTCTAGGTTCTAGGGCTTAGTATCTAGGGTTAAGAGTCTAGGGTTTAGAGTTTAGGCTGTGGGCTTAGGGGTCTACTGTTATGGCCCAGGCTCATGGGTCTAGGGTTAAGGGTTAAGGTCCAGTGTCTAGGGTTTAGGCTGTAGGCATAAGGGTCGAGAGTTACGGGTCTAGGGTCTGGAGTTAAGTGCCCATGGCCAAGGCTCTACTGTCGAGGGTTTAGCATTAAGAGCCCAGTGTGAAAGGTCCAGTGTCTAGGGTCTACTGTCTAAGGTTTAGGCTGTACGCTTAAAGATCTAGAGTTACGGGTGTAGGGTCTGGAGTTAGGTGCCCATGGTCAAGGTTCTAGGCTCTAGGGTTTAGTATTTAGGGTCCAGGGTCCAGTGTCTAGTGTCTAGGGTTTAGGTTGTAGGCTTAAGGGTCTAGAGATATGGGTGTAGGGTCTGGAGTGTTGGGGGAGTTTGGGGGGACTGGGAATTACACGTGCTTGGGAAGGCAGCCGAGGAGGCAAGAAAGGTCAGAATTTAACCTTAAAAGGTAAAAAGTAAATGCCTAGAATGGAATGTGTAAACAGGGGCAGGAAACGTATATGGGAATTAGAAGCGTCGGATAGATTGTAAACCCTGGAGTACCCAGGCAGTGGGGAAACAGGGGAGGGAACCTTGTGTCGGGAACAGGGAATATAAACAGTTACCTTACTATGAGGTGTGCCTGCTTGTTTAGGTCACCCCTTCTTGCCAGAGTGTAAATAAACTGTGCTTTGCTGAAGGATCTGTTTGTGCCTATTCATTGGCGCGACAAACGTTTCTCACACTAGCAGCACAAACCTGTTACTGGGTGTGCTGTTGAAGCGTAAAACTGACCGAAGGAAGGTTGTAGCTAAAATGGGGTGTTGGGAGTTCACTGGGTGGCAGAGGACTTGTGGGAGCTGGAGGATGTTGAGAACAGTTAAAACAGTACAAGTGCTGAAGTTGGAGAGTGTGACAGTGAGGGAAGTGAATCACAGAGTCATCATGGTTGGCAGAGACATCTAAGGTCACCCAGTACGACTGTGAAGAGGTTGGAGGTGTAAAAAACAGGCACAACTGACATGCATAAAAAAGTTAAAGAGAAGAAAACAGATTAAATCCAGGCAAAATTAGTGAAGACCAGTTTATATAGTTATTGTATAAAGATTACGGGCAAGCAATTTAAAAAACCGTTTTATATATATATAACCTTTTGGAGAGTGTAACCCTAAAATCAAGAACGTTCACCTCTCAACTGAACACCAACATACAGCCTCTGAGGGAACAGTCCCACACTGACCAAACACTGCCGCACAGACACCAGCACACACTGACACTGACATGCAGAGGACACTGAGCTCCTCTGGTAACCTTATCTTACCCTAACTCTCGGCAGAGGTTAATGCTCAGCTACAAACTTAACCATCTTCCCCCTCCCCATAAAAATACAACTGGAACTCTTAAACGCTTCAGCCGAGGACCTGCCGTGGTGCTGCTGTTAGAGAGAGGTGATACATCTTCACATAGCGTAAAACTTGGTTCAGCCCAGCAACGTTTGCACCAGGAGTTGATCACTGATGGTTCATGCAGTCTGAGCCCCATTTTGAAAATCAGTGCTACAGAACTGGGGAAAGGGGGAGGCCCAGGCATGTCTAAAGTAAACTCCAATATGCTATGTTAACTAATACACATATATCTGAAAGACAGCCTGTTCAGCAGGGGCTGCTTACAATCCAATGTCTCATCAATGGCTTTTAAAAAAAAGAAAATGTCTCCCTATCCTCTCAAGGAAGCCTGTGTTCTGGGAAAAGACTCCGGAAGAGTGGTACTTAACGTTTCACGGAGAAGAGATGATGAAATCCTTTATTCCAGCTGAATTCTCTATTCCAGCTGGCAGGCTGTACCATGACAGGAAATTCCTTTAATAGACGTATATGAAGAGTGAGGGAGGTGCTGGTAGGTTGTGCATCGTGATGCTACGAGTGTATAAAATCTGTTTGGGTGGGGTAATGCTTCAAACCCAGCTGTCTCCTCTCCATGCTCCCTTTTGAGAGGAAAGCTCATGGAGTGGCCCCTCATGAGTGCAAGTGGGAGTTTCCCAAGTGTTGCTCTTGCCTCGGCAAGATTGCACGTCTCCCAGAGGTACATCAGCCCTGCCAGAGGACACGCTAAAGGCATCGACTGCTGTCCCAGGGGTTAGCAAAGGAAAAGCAGAACCACCCTGTGGTGGCGTGAAGACACAACCTACATCCAGGCAAGTGGTGTTTGTCCTGTTTGGGAACAACCCATGACATTCATCCAACAGCAAGTGCAGTGCAGCCTTTTAGAAAGTTCTTTGGAAAAAAAGCCAAAGAAGGTAATTTTCTGGTGTGGAACAAGTGCAAGAAAAGACGTTTGCCAGCGTGTGACAGCAAAAGCCACACCTGCCCCTTCTGCTGGCTGCAGCCAGGGGTGCTCTGGGGATGGCCCCCCTGCTTTGCTGCTAGGCCAGCTGGGATTTTGAGAGGGCGTTTGGTGGCTAAACCTTTCCCAGTTCCTGAAGTGCTTATTGCAGGGTGGTTGGGTTGGTTTTGTGGGCATGAAGATGTTCTGAATGGTCCCTTAACTGTCAATCAAAATTTAGCTCCTTCCCATGCCCCACGGGTAGAACATGTATCTAGAAGCTGCTGTTTCTGGTGTAGAGAAGCCAAAATTTCATGCTAACCAAATTCTGGAGATTAAATGTCAACAGCTGCAAACCTCAAGTAGGACTTGGATACTCAGTAGCTGGATTATGCTGGACCGTTAGAATTCTTCATAAGTCTTTTATATTGTTTTTTGATATTGTAATGGGATTTCTATCAATATTTATCTGTTATTACCTGTTGAGATTACTTCTCAAACCTTCAAACCTTCTTTTCTCAAACCTTCTTTTTTCCAGGCTGAACACAGATTGTTGGTAAAGTTATTAAAAATAACTGGCCCCAGTACTGAGCCCTGGGGACACCACTGGTCACCAGCAGCCAAATGGATTGAACTCCATTCACCTCTTGCTGTGTTCTTACCAGAGCTGAAGTACAGAGGCCTCAGAGTTCTGAAATAGAAATCACCTCAGTCTCCTTATGAGGGGACTGTGAAGTCACTTGAGGAGAACTTTTAAATTCCTGTTTTCAGTGGAGGAGCAAACAAGTGGATGCAGAGAGTGTCAGGAGCCCCTGAAAGGATGGGAGGGTCGGTGTTGGTGCTTGGAGCCAGGCTAGAGGAGATGAGTGGGGTGGGAGAGACCAGTCTACAAGATGATGAAGGAGCCCAGTTTGTGTTCATTTGCTGGTAGAAGTGAAGGTGTGAATGTCCTGGAAATGAAGACAGCTCTTTGGGTGCAGACATAGGCAGCACTTGGGTTCCTGAGCAGCAGTTGGCTCCTCTAGAGAAAAGCTCCCCTGACTGCTGTGGGTTCTTGCTGTGATTTCACAGGTGCAGGACTTGGTAGACTGGCATCGGCAGTCTGCGTGTTGTGTTGGTGAGCTGAGGGTTGCCTGGGATGAGAAGGAAAGAGAGCTAAAAGCTTCTTTCCAGAAACTGCAAGACCTGCTGCTGGCATCTTCTGGAACGGACACAACAATAAAAGAGCTGGAAGAATGAGTGCAATGGTAAGAGAAGAGCACAGTGACTCAAGGTGTCCATGGCTTCCTGGGGTGGTGTGAAAACCACAGGATGGCTTTGTTGCATCGCAGCAAGTGAGCACATGATTGTGGAGATGCTTTTGTTTGATTATTCCCTGCTGTTCTTGAAGAACGGGTGCTCTGGTGGATTCCTGTAATAAGCCCCGTATTTCTTTTTAAGCCTTCAGATGGAAAATGCCAGGTTAGAGGCCATAGTCCAGCAGCAGAACAATAGGAGTGAAGGCCTTTGGAGAGACCTGCAAGCCTCTGCCTGGGTGAGCTGCTCCTAAACCTGCCTCCTTGTGAGCTCCTGAGCCTGGGGGGACTTTGAATGTTGTGGTTTCACCTTCACACTGAGGCAGCAGATGAGAAGCACAGTCTCAGTGACCAACCCGTGACCGATTTTTCACCAGTGGACTAATTTTAGATCCCTCTGAGTTCCTCTTTGTTTTTGCTGTCTGCAGGTGGATCAGCTTTCTCAGCCTCTGCAGACAGAGTCCAAGAAAGACATGGGGACAGAAACAGAAGCTGGGGGGTCACAAGAAGAGTTCTCCAGTGAGTGTGGAAACCAGAAGCAGCTGGAGAAGAGTGAACAGCAGCTGCAAGAAGAGGTGAGTGACACTGAGCATCGTTTAGAGGCTGACAAGTTCAGTCCCAGCCAAGTAGAACAGCATCAAAGGCAGGGGCAAGAAGTGAGGCAAGTGCAGGAAGGCAGTCCGTGTTTGCAGGCAAGTGCATTTCTGGCCTGTGTCTGTGGTCCCTGTGATACGCTTGGGTTGTGGTTGTCACTTGTTAGTATTTCTTTTGGGGGTGCTGCTGTGTTAGTGCTGTGCTTCTGTCTAAATCTAAATAATGATCTGTGTAACCACATTCTTTTACAAGACCCACTGCACGTTTGCACGTGTCGCGGAGCGTGTTCTGAGGACCTTCTGGTCATTGTGAAGGCTCCAGAAACTAGGGACCATGGCTTCTTTTAACACCTCAGCTACCAGTGCTTGGCTGCGGATTTGTCCTGTGTTGGGGTAATCTTTGGGCTAGGCATTAGATTTCCTGCTTTTCTTTTCAGCTCCCTGTGTCTCATTTCCCATGGTGGGGGTCTCTTCTCCCACTGGTTTTGCTGCTGCTTGTAGCTACTTGAAAACAACGAGAGGTTTTGGGGGTCCTTTCCCATTGTACTTCCAGCTCTTTCCATTGTTCTCAGTGCCCCCCTCTTGTAGCTGTGCAGGCACAGACTGTTCCAACAAAGTGCCACGGGGTGGTTCTCCTGGAGGAGCTGGTGAATTCGGTGGCAGCTGTCCCTTTAGTCCTGGAGAGAGGCCCCTTCCCTCCCCTCTGCTGCTTTATGGCCCCCTTCTTTGGGCCTTGGAGTTCCTGCCTGCTCTGCTCCTCTGGTGAGGCTCTGCAGAGAGTTTCCCCTCCTGAGGCTCTTGCTGTCTATGGCCTCTTGAGTACATTGCACAGGGATCTGGTTCTTTTCTTGTCCTGTGTTGCCAGGTGAGCCTGCTCTTTGCCATCCAATCAATGCTTGTTCCCCCAGGCATTCTGTACAAAACTCAGAGCCTCCTGCCATGGGTGAGGGTGAAATGGGCCTCTGAAGATCATCTAGTCCAGCCCTGCTCAAAGGAGGGTCATCCAGGGCAGGTTGCTCAGGGTTATGTCCAGACAGGGTTTCTGCACCTCCAAGGATGGACACTCCCCAGCCTTTTCTGGGCAGCATGTTCCAGAGTTTGACCCTGCTTACAATTTTAAAACTAACAAATCCAAAAGTGCTGATGTGAAAATGAAATGTTCTCTGTTCTGATTGGCACCTATTCCTCTTGGAATTCTTCTCCTTGGCACCACTGAGAAGAGTCTGGCTCCATCTTCTCTACCCCCCAGCCCCTTCCCCCAGGGATTTCTAGACATAGCTGAGGTCCCCCTGTGCTTTCTCTGCTCCAGGAAAGAAGCAGTCCCAGCTCTCTCAGCCTCTGCACGGAGCTCATGTGCTCCAAGCCCTTCAGCATCTTCCTGCCCATCTATTGGCTTTTTACAGAGACTTTGAAGTCAGAGTTGTCAGTGAGAAGAATGGCATTGACAGCAAGAAGCACCTTCTAAGGGAGAAAGGAAGAAGTGCTCTTTTTGTGTGACCAGCTGATGTAGGTTACAGTCAAACCCACAGCACTTGTTGTGTAGAAGCTGCTGCTGTTGCAGTCTCTTCTAAGTGCAAAGGTCACAAGAAAGAGTTGTGTCTGTTCTTAGATTTTGGTATATGTGTGTCCTGGTATTTGCAATAACCATCAAGAAAACTCTTGGCATCATCTGTAGGGTCTTTTCCAGTTTTCCATCTTAAGGTGGAGAAAATATTGGCTCATCTTTTTTTTCTGTCCCATGGTGTCTGTCAGTCCTGCAGCAGCTGCTGTGGCACCTCCTCTCTCAGGGAGCTGCAGAAGCCTCCATGGAATTGGTCCTTAGGGAAGACGTGTGTGTGTGTCTCAGCATGTAGCTGACATTCTGCTCGTGCATTTGGTGACAGACTTTGGCCAGACCTTCCCTGCAGTGACTTCTCTGTGCTTTGGTTCTAGTGCAGCTGGTGAGTTGCAGGTGGGTTTGTGCTGCAGTTGATGTGGCTCAGCAGGGAGAGCTACAGGCTGGCTGGCCAAGAGCTTCTCTTCATTCAAATCAAACCCCAAACCCAGGTGTCTCCATTTGGGATGAGATGTTTAGATGTTATCATATTTGAGTGTGCATTTAAAGCTTGTTTTAGAAGTTTACTATGAGGATAATATTGTCTATTCTGTGTTTAGTTCTAGGTTGTGCAGGATGAAGTATTCTCTGAAGACCTTGGCTGAGGTAATGGGCCATGATGTCAGGGGTGTTTGTAAGGGAAAAGGTGAGTGCTCCCAGCTCTTAGAAATCATGGCTTGAAAACTGTCAACTGCCCATGCTCAGCACAGGGCTTTTCTGCTCAGTTTCCAGTTTAGCCTTGACTGTGAAAACTTCCTGCTCACAAAATATTGTGCAGTGTGTTTTGCAGTTGCCTGAAGAAGAAGCCAGGGCAAAGAAAAGTGCCCCATTTCCTGCAGACAGGTACGCTCGGCTGAGGCTGAAGGCATCTTTCACTAGAGTTAGTCCTCAGTCACAAACATGAAAGGAGCCCTGGGACAGATTTTTCTAGACTCCAGCCATCACTTCTTCTCCCATGACCACAGTTGCTTTCAGCACCAGCCCACGACAGACACACTCTCTGCTGTTTGCTTTTGATTTCTGCTGTCTCTCAGTCATGGCTGGTGTTTGTAGCTCATGCAGTGCAGCCTGTTCAGAGTCAAGACAGAAGAATCAGTGACAAAAGAGTGTTCAGGCAAACTTCAAGGAGTCAAAGGCTTGTAACACACAGCATCGAACCTGCTCTGATCTGAGGCCAAGTGTCCCCAGAGAAGCTGCCCCTGTTCCATGGTTGTTCCTCCAGAGTCCCCGCTTGGCAGGGACTGGTGCTGGTTCAGAGCAGGCAGCCCCTGAGACACTTTTCTTCTGTTCCTGGATGCTTTTAATCATCCAGAGTGTTCAGCTGCAGCTCCAGGGCTCTTTCCATGGTCTGAGTGCACACAAAGCTGTTGCGTTGCATCCGTGAGCGTTTTAAGCTGACAAGCAAATGTAGGAAAAATGTGTTTGTTCCCAGCCCTTTCCTTGTGATGTTTCCTTGGGAGTTCTTGAATCTCTTTCTGGATTGTAGCCTCTCCAGTTGCCCCTCATGTTTTTCCAGGGACCTATTTGTCCCTGTCTGCTGCCAAAGTAACACCAGGAATCTTGTCTCTTTTCTCCCCAGCCTCTGCTGGACTTGAAACTGCCCATCCTGGAGCTTCTTCCAATGGAGCTGCATTCTACAAATATGGATGCTTTGAAGAGCCATGGACCCCTCTCCTGAGGCAGCCTTGCCACAAGGGACCATCCCCCCCTGTTCCTGTGATCATCAAGATCTGTTCTGTGTATGTATGTATGAAGTTTCTAGATCTGTTCCTCCCCCCATGTGTGACTCCCCTTTCCCTGTTGCAGTAAACCTGTTCCAGTTTGAATTTCCAGCCTTTCAGTCTCTCTTCTTTATTCTCCTTTTCTCTTCTCTCGGGAGGGTGACAGAGCAGTTCTGCCCTCTGGCTTGTGGTTCACCCTGACCACTAACCCAGGACAGAGGGGACAGTGTTTTCCTGCTGGGGAGCACCTTCCTTTGTTTTTATCCACACAGGCTGTGCTGACTTCAGCAGCCCCACATCTGAGCTCGTCTGACTGCACTTTTCTAGATGTCTGGGGCTACCTGATCCACAAATACACTGACAGCCACTGGGGTGGTCATCTGGACTCTGTTTACATTCCTGTACTTTTTCCTTGTGAGCTCTAATTGTATTTATCAAATCTCTAACCACTGCTTGGCAATGGTTTCTCTCTGTTTGCTGATTGGGATCCCAACTGGGATCTGCCTGAGTCCCGTCAGTCTGATTTCCTCCTGCCTGTTAGGATCAATTTCACATTCTTTTCCAGGGGCTCCAGGTGATGGGTGTTTACATCTAGGTCCCAGGTGACTGGAGGGTGGCTAATGTGACCCCATCTACAGGAGGGGCCAGAAGGAGGATCTGGGGAACTCTAGGCCTGTCAGCCTGACCTCAGGACCAGGGAGGATCATGGAGAGGCTCATCCTGGGGAGCTCTCCTGGCAAGTGCAGGGCAGGCAGGAGATCAGGGCCAGCCAGCAGGGGTTTAGGAAAGGGAGGCCTTGCTTGACCAACCTGATCTCTTTCAATGACCATGGGACCCGCCTTTTGGATGAGGGGAAGGCTGAGGACATCATCTCCCTGGACTTGGTGAGGCCTTGGACAGCATCTCCTGGAGAAGCTGGCGAATCATGGCGTGGACGAGTGTTCTCTTCGCTGGGTACAAAACCGGCCGGAGGGCGGCCGGTCACCAGGGGTGTCCCTCAGGGCTCCCTGTTGGGGCCAGTTTTGTCCAGTCTCTCATCACTGATCTGGATGAGGGGATTCAGTGCAGCCTCAGTCAGTTTGCAGACGACACCGAATTGGGTGGGAGTGTCGATCTCCTTGAGGGCAGGAAGGCTCTGCAGAGGGACCTGGACAGCCTGGATCCATGGGCCGAGGCCAGTTGTGTGAGGGTCAGCCAGGCCAAGTGCTGGGTCCTGCCCTTGGGTCACACCAGCCCCAGGCAAGGGAAGGAAAATAAATCTGGAAGAGTATCAAAAAGATGTTCAGCTTGCAGGGTAGGACAGAGGTGTTTAAAGCTGTGTGAGCAGGAACGAGAGGATGATACTGACCTGGTGGTTGCCCCCCACCACCAGATGGGCCACTTGGCAGGCTGATCACCAGACCAGGACACGAGGATGGTGGTTCCCCTGAGTTCAGTCCAATAGTTGGAAGAACAAGGGATAGACAAGAGGAAGCCCTTCAAGCCCCCCCTTTGGCCACAGTCGGCAAGGAGGGACCTGCTACAGTGAAGGTTCCTTTCTCAATCTCAGATTAAGTAATTGGAAAATCACTGCTGGTAGCTGTAGGGACAATCCAAATAAGGGGGAAAACACTTTTGAGATGATGATTTAGATGCAGGACCCAGATTGGAGAGAGATTGAAGCCATAATGGATGTTTTATTTGATAGCAGGGAATGGGATATGATTTGGAGAGCAGCAAAAACACATGGAAGCACAAATTGCCTCCAGTGCTTTGCCAGGAATGGATGGAAGCTCATTTCCCATGTGTTGACCCAGGATGGGACTCTAATCTGGGGATCCATTCAGGATCAGGAATGCAATGCCTAAGGCTATTAACATATCTCAGTGATATTCCCAACTGAAACCTGATGTGTTGAGGATCATTCTGTGCTCCGAGCTGCTCTAACGCAGCAGTTCTCTCTCCCTTTGCAAGGCTCCTGTGTGCTCTATATTCCACATCATCTTCTGTTCCTGCTGGGCTCCAACAACTCTCTCTCAACACCATTTGCTCCCAGAGCAGTGTCCTTGCAGGAGCTGCTGCTCGGATCCTGCTCCAGCAGCCCCGGGCACAGGGCTGCCTCCTGGGGAGCAGGACAGGTTTGTCTGTGGGGGCTCCAGGCTGGAGCAGTTCAGGAAGGACTGCAGCCCATGGGAAGGACCCACATGGAGCACTTTGTGAATGGATGTATCTGGTGGGAAGGACCCATGCTGGAGAAAGGGAAGAGCATGAAGAGGAAGGAGCAGCAGAGACCAAGTGTTCTGGACTGAACCCCAGCCCCATTCCCCAGCCCTGCGTGCCACTCAGCAGGGGAGGAAACAGAGGAACGAGTAACGACGGAGTGAAGTGGAGCCTGGGAAGAAGGTGGCCATGGTGGTTGAGATTTCTCTTTGCTTTTCACCATCCCAATCTATTTTACTTGGCAATACATTAAATTCTCATCTGATAGGACTTTGGCTTTTTTCGGTGCTTGCTGCTGAGAGCAAATGCTGATGATGTTCCATGAAGCAAAGGATGTGGGGCAGGATCTGCTGGCTGCAGAGCAGGAGGGGTGGCTGGGACCACCAGGGCCCTGAGCTGTGGCTGCACAAGCACTGGCAGGTGCCAGGGGAGGAGGACTTGGCCATGGGCAGTGGCTGCTGCCACACTGCCAGGCCCTGTTGCCAAAACCTCTACAGGCTCATCACGTTCTGCCTTTCTGGGGAAGAAGCAGGTGGAATTCACTCTTCAGTGGAGGTTGTACGTGCAACGGTGGCAGGAACCAACAGAGTGAGGAAAGTGATGGACTCTGAACCATTTTCTTTCAGAGAGGACCTCTTGGCACTGTAACAGCTAATTCTGCATATACATCAGCTCTAGGCTCTGTAGATGTTCAAAGAAAAACAGAATGTAAGGAACTAACGGAAAAGGAGTATCAAAAAGGAAAAAAGAGTTATGTATAAATCCACAACGTTCTGACATCTTCAAAATCGTACTGAATTCTTGCCTTAAAATGCTACTTAAGAATTGAAATAAGTTCTAGAGAATGACACTGAGTGTGACAACAGCATAGTGCTGCTTCTGTATAAGGACTACTCAAAATAGACTGTGGGACCTCATGTTGTTGACTTGAGGGTGCTTAGGGGGTGTAACAGCAGCCTGTGAAGCACTAAATGTAATAGAGAACTTTTCCCTATTTCATCTGATTCAAAAAGTCAGTTTCAAACCAGTAAATCTTAGGTTTCAGACAGGCAGAAGACTTCTTCATGCAACACAGATAGATTAAGGATCTTATTTCCAAGATGTTAGAGAGGAGTATAAATAGATTTAAAAAGAGATTTAAAGTCACAGACATATTTCAGCTTGCATTGCAAATGGTACCTTCTTCTGTCCACGCAGCAAGGATGACATATTTTGATAGTCGTGTCTCATGATCCTAAGCAGGCAGACTCGAAGCCTTTCTGAAGTGCTTAGGTAAGAGCTTCAGATGTAGATATTTCACTCGTGGACAGAAATCACCCATCTTTACCCAGAACAACAGAAAAGCATCTGTGAGGGTGTCACAGATTGTATTTGAAAAAGCCCTTTCTATTGTCCTTAACCCGACTTGCAACGTTAAGTTCCAAGGAGGCCCTAGCTTTCCTAGTTGCCTCCCTACATTCTCTGACAACAGTCCTATATTCCTCCCAAGTGACCAGCCCCTCCTTCCATGATCTATAGATTTTCCTTTTCCACTTGAGTTTGCCCAGCAGTTCCTTTTTTAACCACGCTGGTCTCCTAGCTCCCTTACTAGATTTTCTACCCATTGGGACACACTGATCCTGTGCTTGCAAGAAGTGGTCCTTGAATGTTGACCAGCTATCTTGAGCCCCTTTACCTTCTAGCACTCTGTCCCATGGGACTTCCCTTAACAATTGATTGAAGAGGCTGAAGTTTGCTCTGTGGAAGTCCAGGGTTCTGGTCCTGCTGGGTATTCTGTTCCTCCCACACAGGATCCTGAACTCCACCATCTTGTGGTCACTGCAGCCAAGGCTGCCACTGACCACCACTGCTTCAACAAGGCCCTCCTTGTTGGTGAGCACAAGATCCAGCAGCGCTCCTCTTCTAGTCAGCTTGTCCACCATTTGTATTAAGAAGTTGTCGTCAATGCACTGGAGGAACCTCCTAGACTGTGCAAGGCTGGCTGTGTAAGTCTTCCAGCAGATATCGGGGTAGTTAAAATCTCCCATGAGGACCAAGCCCTGTAGTTGTGAGGCTGCTTTCAGCTGCCTGTAGAAAGCCTCATCAACTTCCTCATCTTGATCAGGAGGTCTGTAGTAGACCCCCACAACTGTATCACCCATACCACCCGGCCCTTTAATTCTTACCCACAGACCTTCAACTTGCCCCTCATCAGCCCCTGCACAAAACTCGATACATTCTAGTTGCTCTCACATAAAGAGCAACTCCACCACCTCCCTTCACCGACCGATTTTTCCTAAAAAGCACATAGCCATCCATGGCCACATTCCAGTCGTGTGAGCTGTCCCACCATGTCTCTGTTATTGCTACCAGATCATAACCCTTAGACTGCACACAGACCTCTAACTCTTCCTGTTTATTCCCCATGCTGCATGCATTGGTGTACAGGCATTTCAGGAAGCAAGCAGAGCACACTGGTGGGACCAAATCCTCCTTAGACCACCTTCCTTCAGGCCCTGGTATGTTCCTCTTGGGCTTGTCCCTAGCAGACCCAGTTTTCTCCCCTTCCCCCTTCACATCTAGTTTAAAGCCCTCTCAATGAGCCCTGCTAAGTCCTGCCCCAAAAGCCTTTTCCCCCTCTGGGACAGGTGCATCCCACCTGCCACCATCAGGCCAGGTGTCTCATATAGCAGCCCACGATGAAGAAAACCAAAGCCCTGCCTTTGGCACCAGTCTTGTAGCCATTCATTCATTAGCAAACTCTTCCTCTGTATCTCTCCACCCATTCTTACAGGAGGTATGGAGGCAAACACTACTTGCGCTCCAGACCCCCTAACTAGCCGTCCCAGGGCCCTGAAGTCTCTCTTCATTGCCCTTACATTTCTTGTAATAATTTCGTCACTGCCAACCTGAAAAATCAGCAGTGGGTAGTAATCAGAGGGATTTACAATACTAGAGAGTTTCCTTTTAACATCTCTAATGCGAGCCCCAGGGAGGCAGCAGACCTCCCTGTGGGATGGGTCTGGTCGACAGATGGGCCCTTCTGTTCCCCTCAGAAGGGAGTCACCCACCACAATTACCCTCCTTTCCTTCTTAGTTGAAGAAGTCCTAAGGCGTGGAGCTAAGCGACAAGTCCTAGGCGGTTCACTAGACAAATCTGTCACTCCAACTTCATTTTCCTGTCCTTGAAGTACCAAGGCTTCACACCTATTCTTCAAGGGCAATTCAGAGGGCGGAGGGGGTTGGGAGGGTTTTTTCTTGCCTCTCCGAGGACGGACCTCCCTCCATTCCTCCACGTCTCTAAAGTTCTCTCCTTCTGTCTGATGACAGGAGGGGAGGGGATCCATCACTTCTTCTAGAACCTCTTCCTTCTGCCCTTGCCTCAGGGTTTGGCTCCACCAATCTATTTCGCTCTCACATTCTCTGATAGTTCTTAGTCTTTCAACCTCCTCTGTCAGTTTAACTACCTGCCTAAGGAGATCATTTATTTGCTCACACCGCACACACGCGGTGCCACTGGCTCCCTCTGGTACCAGTGCCAAGCTCAGGCATTCACTGCAGTCGGACACCTGCACGGCTGCGTGCCTGTTCAGAACCTCCATCTGAGTTCCCACATCCTTTTTCAATACGGTTTTAGGGCATGTTGTCACCATGCTAGAGAAAGCTACTACGTGCCCTCGCGCTCTCCACCCTCGGGCCACTTCCTGTGAAGGCCGCTGCCGCTCTCCGCCCCGCGCTGCCACGTGCTCTGAGGGAGCTGCCAAGACGGCCGCTTTTAAACCTTGCCGCCATTCTCAGCCACGGCCCCGCCACGCCAGCCTTCCTGTTCCTTTCAGGATTCCCGCTCAGACTCGGGTCTCCTCGCTCTGCTCCGGCTTCGCCATCTCCGGGAAGCCCGGCCCCTTCTCTAATCCTCAGGAATTAAAGGAGCAGCTCTCACCGCTGCCGGTGGCGCTGCCGCTCTCCGCTCTGCGCTGCCGCGTGCTTAAGGGTCTAGAGTTACATATCTACAGTCTGGAGTCAAGTGCCCAGTATCAAGGGCCTAGGGTCCAGTGTCTAGTGTCTAGGGTTTAGGCTGTAGGCTTAAGGGTCTATAGATAAGGGTCTAGGGTCTGGAGTTAAGTGCCCAGAGTCAAGGGTTTAGTATTTAGGTTATGTCTAGGGTGTAGTATCTAGGGTTTAGGCTGTAGACTTAAGGGTCCAGAGCTACCAGTCTAGGGTCTAGCTAGCATCGAGGGTCTAGGGTACATTGTCTAGGGTTTAGCCTGTAGGCTTAAGAGTCTAGAGTTACGGGTCTAGCGTCTGGAGTTCAGTGCCCAGTTCCAATGGTCTAAGGACTAGGTTTTAAGTATCTAGGCTCCCGTGTCTGTGGTCTAGTTTCCAGTGTCTAGGATCCAGTGTCTAGGGTCTAGTGTCTAGGGTTTAGGCTATAGGCTTAAGGGTCTAGAGTTTAAGGTCTGGAATTAAGTGCCCACGGTCAAGGGTTTAGTATTTAGGGTCTATGTCTAGGGATTAGGCTGTAGGCTGTAGGCTGTACCCTAGACGTGTAACTCCAGACCCTAAACCCTTAACTCTAGATACTTGAACGTAGACCCTTAACCCTTGACACTTAACATTAGAGCCTAGGCCTCCAAATCTAGACACTGGACCCGAGGCACCTAACCCTAGACTCTTGACCCTAGACGCTTTGCCCTAGACCCTTAATCCTAGCTACTAAACCTTGGCCCTAGAGCCTGTACCCTAGACCTTTTATCCTAGATGTTTTACACTAGAAGCTTAATCCTACACTCTTAATCCTTGGCCCCAATCCCTAGACCTTAGACTCTTTACCCCAGACCCTTAACCCTAGATCATTAATCCTTGATGTTTAACCCTAGATGGTTAAGCCTAAACCCTACACAATTCAGATAAGACCCTTAACCCTAGACCACATCACAACATGATAAAAACTAAAAATATCCCAAATGGAGACATCTGGGTTTGGGGGTTCATCTGAATGAAGAAAAGCTCTTAGCCAGGCAGGCTGTAGCTCCCTCTGCTCAACCACATGAACTGAAGGACAAACCAGTCTGCAACTCACCAACTAGGCTAGAACGAGCAGGTAGAAACACAGAGAAGGAAGCACGGAAAAGTCACTGCAGTGAAGGTCTGGCTAAAGTCTGTCACCAAATGCATGAGCAGAATGTCAGCTACATGCTGAGACACACACGCCTTCCCTGGGGACCAATTCTGTGAAGGCTTCTGCAGCTCCATGAGAGAGGAGGTGCCACAGCAGCTGCTGCAGGACTGACATTATACTGTGGGACAGAAAAAAGGATGAGCCAATATTCTTATTTTCTCACTTTAAGATGGAAAACTGGAGAAGATCCCATAGATGATGCCAAGATTTGTCTTTGTGGTTATTCCAAATAGCACGACACGCACATCTCAAAAATATAAAACCAGACACAACTTTCTTTTGTGAACTTGTACTTGGAAATGACATCAACAGCTTCTGTACTGCAAGTGCTGTGGGGTTTACTGTGTAAACCATCAGCTTGGTTATACAAAAATACTTTCTCCCCTAAAAGGTGGTTATTGCTGCCAATTTGGTTATTCTCACTGACAACTCTGACTTCAAAGGCTCCCTAAGAAGAGATCAGATGGCCAGAAAGATGCTGAAGGGCTTGGAGCACGTGAGCTCCATGGAGAGGCTGAGAGAACTGGGACTGGTTCTTCACTGGAGTAGATAAAGCCCAGGGGGACCTCAGCTCTGTGTATAACTATCTGGGGGGCGAGGAAAGGATGGAGCCAGACTCTTCTCAGTGGTGCCAAGGAAAAGAATTCCAAGATGAATGGACACAAACCGAAATAGAGGAAATTTCATTTTAACAGAAGGATTTTTTATTTTTTAATTTTTAAATTGTAAGCATGGTCAAATACTGGAACACGTTGCTCAGAAAAGGTTGTGGAGTTGTCACAGTTTGACTCAGGATAGACAACAATGCTCTCGATTCTCTTCCCCTCCCACCCAGGTACGGACAGAGAGAGAGAATAAGAGACTTTTCTGGATTTAAAACTAAACTACAGAGCTTTAATTAAACATTAATGATAAAAGAAAATATATACAATTATATAAAAATGTGTTCAGGAATGTGCAAACCCTTTATTGCTCCCTCCCACACCCCCCCCCCATCAACCCCCATCAGTTCTCAGCACTCTCCTTAGCTGTGAACAGTCTGAAAAGTCCCAGAGCACTGCCAGCGAGAGTGTGAAGTTATGAGGGTCGAAGGATGCACACCCTAGGGGGTTGATGGTGATGGATGGACATAGTCCTCCGTGGATGCCGGCCATGGACACAAGAGAAGGGAAGAAGCAGCAGGAAGGAAGTTGTCTTCTGTGATCTCTGACCTTACATAGATACATGGAATGGAATATCTCTGGCCAATTTTGCTGTCTAATTCAGCCTCCAGGACAGGAGCACCCATCCTTGGAGATGTACAAACCCTGGCCATAACCCTGAGAAACCTGCCATCCTTGTCCTGCCCCAGCTCAACTTGCCAGGTGTCCCATCACGCCCAGCACACACCCCTGCCATAGGGTGCTTGCTCTCTGCACCAGCACTTGCCTTCCCATGCTGCTAGAAACTCATACTAGGGCAGGAGAAACACAGAACACAAACTGAATAAAGATTTTTTTTTTTAATCAACCAGACCCACAGCGACAGTTATGCTTTAAAACCAAGCATGTACTATTGAGTGAATGCACCTGAGTAAATAAACATTCACAGGCATTTCATGTTATAGGTGAATCATGCAATCAATTTGCTGATCAAATGTGAATGTATATGGTTGAATGTTAAAATGCAATGTTTATTAAAATGCTGGAAGTTATGTTTGTTATATGTTGGAAGTTATGTTAAATCCTGGTTGTTAAATGTTAGAAGTTATATTCATGTTTGTTAAGCATTGAATGTTGTGGTTATGTGAGAGTTAATGTT